>NW_028270148.1:85731325-86031325 GCF_037043375.1 Chiloscyllium plagiosum | reverse complement strand
TCACACAGCTGTGCAGGTTCACTGCTGGGTCACACAGCTGTGCAGGTTCACTGCTGGGTCACACAGCTGTGCAGGTTCACTGCTGGGTCACACAGCTATGCAGGTTCACTGCGGGGTCACACAGCAGTGCAGGTTCACTGCTGGGTCACACAGCTGTACAGGTTCACTGCTGGGTCACACAGCTGTGCAGGTTCACTGCTGGATCACGCAGCTGTGCAGATTCACTGTTGGGTCACACGGCTTTGCAGGTTCACTGCTCGGTCACACAGCTGTGCAGGTTCGCTGCTGGGTCACACAGCTGTGCAAGTTCACTGTTGGGTCACAAAGCTGTGCAGGTTCACTGCTGGATCACGCAGCTGTGCAGATTCACTGTTGGGTCACACGGCTTTGCAGGTTCACTGTTGTGTCACACAGCTGTGCAGGTTCACTGCTGGATCACGCAGCTGTGCAGATTCACTGTTGGGTCACACAGCTGTGCAGGTTCACTGTTGGGTCACACAGCTGTGCAGGTTCACTGCTGGATCATGCAGCTGTGCAGATTCACTGTTGGGTCACACAGCTGTGCAGGTTCACTGCTGGATCACACAGCTGGACAGGTCCATTATAGGTGACACAGCTGTACAGTTTCACTGCTGCGTGACACAGCTGTGCAGTTTCAGTGCTGTTATACAGAGGGATGCAGGTTCACTGCTGGGTCACACAGCTGTGCAGGTTCACTGGGTCACACAGCTGTGCAGGTTCACTGCTGGGTCACACAGCTGTGCAGGTTCACTGCTGGGTCACACAGCTGTGCAGATTCACTGCTGGGTCACACAGCTGTGGAGGTTCACTACTGGGTCACACAGCTGTGCAGGTTCACTGCTGGGTCACAGCTGTATAGGTTCACTGCTGGGTCACAGAGATGCGCATGTTCACTGCTGGGTCACACAGCTGTGCAGTTTCACTGCTGAGTCACACAGCTGTGCAGATTCACTGCTGGGTCACACAGCTGTGATGGTTCACTGCTGGGTCACACAGCTGTATAGGTTCACTGCTGGGTCACAGAGATGCGCATGTTCACTGCTGGGTCACACAGCTGTGCAGTTTCACTGCTGTGTCACACAGCTGTGCAGATTCACTGCTGGGTCACACAGCTGTGATGGTTCACTGCTGGGTCACACAGCTGTGATGGTTAACTGCTGGGTCACACAGCTGTGCTGAATTATTGCTGCGTCACACAGCTGTGCAGGTTCGCTACTGGGTCACACAGCTGTGCAGATTCACTGCTGAGTCACACAGCTGTGCAGGTTCACTGCTGGGTCAAAAAGCTGTACAGGCTCACCGCTGGCTCACACAGCTGTGCAGGTTCACTGCTGGGTCAGAAAGCAGTACAGTTTCACTGTTGGGTCACATAGCTGTGCAGGGTCACTGTTGGATCATACAGCTGTGCAGATTCACTGCTTGGTCACACAGCTGTGCAGGTTCACTGCTGGATCACGCAGCTGTGCAGATTCACTGTTGGGTCACACAGCTGTGCAGGTTCACTGTTGGGTCACACAGCTGTGCAGGTTCACTGCTGGATCATGCAGCTGTGCAGATTCACTGTTGGGTCACACAGCTGTGCAGGTTCACTGCTGGATCACACAGCTGGACAGGTCCATTATAGGTGACACAGCTGTACAGTTTCACTGCTGCGTGACACAGCTGTGCAGTTTCAGTGCTGTTATACAGAGGGATGCAGGTTCACTGCTGGGTCACACAGCTGTGCAGGTTCACTGGGTCACACAGCTGTGCAGGTTCACTGCTGGGTCACACAGCTGTGCAGGTTCACTGCTGGGTCACACAGCTGTGCAGATTCACTGCTGGGTCACACAGCTGTGGAGGTTCACTACTGGGTCACACAGCTGTGCAGGTTCACTGCTGGGTCACAGCTGTATAGGTTCACTGCTGGGTCACAGAGATGCGCATGTTCACTGCTGGGTCACACAGCTGTGCAGTTTCACTGCTGAGTCACACAGCTGTGCAGATTCACTGCTGGGTCACACAGCTGTGATGGTTCACTGCTGGGTCACACAGCTGTATAGGTTCACTGCTGGGTCACAGAGATGCGCATGTTCACTGCTGGGTCACACAGCTGTGCAGTTTCACTGCTGTGTCACACAGCTGTGCAGATTCACTGCTGGGTCACACAGCTGTGATGGTTCACTGCTGGGTCACACAGCTGTGATGGTTAACTGCTGGGTCACACAGCTGTGCTGAATTATTGCTGCGTCACACAGCTGTGCAGGTTCGCTACTGGGTCACACAGCTGTGCAGATTCACTGCTGAGTCACACAGCTGTGCAGGTTCACTGCTGGGTCAAAAAGCTGTACAGGCTCACCGCTGGCTCACACAGCTGTGCAGGTTCACTGCTGGGTCAGAAAGCAGTACAGTTTCACTGTTGGGTCACATAGCTGTGCAGGGTCACTGTTGGATCATACAGCTGTGCAGATTCACTGCTTGGTCACACAGCTGTGCAGGTTCACTGCTGGGTCACACTGATTTGCAGGTTCGCTACTGGGTCACACAGCTGTTCAGATTCACTACTGGGTCACACAGCTGTGCAGGTTCATTGCTGAGTGGCACAGCTGTGCAGTCTCACTGCTGGGACACACAGCTGTGCAGGTTCACTGCTTTGTCACACATGTATGCAGGTTCACTGCTTGTTCACACAGCTGTACAGGTTCACTGCTGGGTCACACAGCTTTGCAGATTCACTGCTTGGTCACACAGCTGTACAGTTTCACTGCTGCGTGACACAGCTGTGCAGTTTCAGTGCTGTGTTACAGAGGAATGCAGGTTCACTGGGTCACACAGCTGAGCATGTTCACTGCTGGGTCACACAGCTGTGCAGGTTCACTGCTTAGTCACACAGCTGTGCAGGTTCACTGCTGGGTCAAAAAGCTGTACAGTTTCACTGCTGGGTCACACAAGCTGTGCAGGTTCACTGCTGGATCACACAGGTGTGCGGGTTCACTGGGTCACACAGGTGTGCGGGTTCACTGCTGGGTCATACAGCTGTGCAGGTTCACTGCTGGGTCACACAGCTGTGCAGGCTCACTGCTGGGTCACACAGCTGTACAGGTTCACTGCTTTGTCACACATGTATGCAGGTTCACTGCTTGGTCACACAGCTTTGCAGATTCACTGCTTGGTCACACAGCTGTACAGTTTCACTGCTGCGTGACACAGCTGTGCAGTTTCAGTGCTGTGTTACAGAGGTATGCAGGTTCACTGGGTCACACAGCTGTGCAGGTTCACTGCTGGGTCACACAGCTGTGCAGGTTCACTGCTTAGTCACGCAGCTGTGCAGGTTCACTGTTTGGTCACACAGCTATGAAGGTTCACAGCTGGGTCACACAGCTGTGCAGGTTCACTGTTGGGTCACACGGCTTTGCAGGTTCACTGCTGGGTCACACAGCTGTGCAGGTTCACTGCTGGGTCACACAGCTGTGCAGGTTCACTGCTGGATCACGCAGCTGTGCAGATTCACTGGGTCACACGGCTTTGCAGGTTCACTGCTGGATCATACAGCTGTGCAGGTTCACTGCTCGGTCACACAGCTGTGCAGGGTCACTGCTCGGTCACACAGCTGTGCAGGTACACTGCTGGATCACACAGCTGTACAGGTTCACTTATAGGTCACACAGCTGTGCAGGTTCACTGCTCGGTCACACAGCTGTGCAGGTACACTGCTGGATCACACAGCTGTACAGGTTCACTTATAGGTCACACAGCTGTACAGGTTCACTTATAGGTCACACAGCTGTGCAGGTTCACTGCTGGGTCACACAGCTGTGCAGGTTCACTGCTGGGTCACACATGTATGCAGGTTCACTGCGGGGTCACAAAGCTGTATAGGTTCACTGCTGGGTCACACAGATGCACAAGTTCACTGCTGGGTCACACAGCTGTGCAGATTCACTGGGTCACACAGCTGTGCATGTTCACTGCTGGGTCACACAGCTGTGCAGGTTCACTGCTGGGTTACACAGCTGTGCAGGTTCACTGCTGGGTCAAACAGCTGTGCAGGTTCACTGCTGGGTCACACAGGTGTGCGGGTTCACTGCTGGGTCACACACGTGCGCAGATTCACTGGGTCACAGAGCTGTACAAATTCACTGCTGGGTCACACAGCTGTACAGGTTCACTGCGGGGTCACACAGATTTGCAGGTTCGCTACTGGGTCACACAGCTGTGCAGGTTCACTGCTGGGTCACACAGCTGTGCAGATTCACTGCTTGGTCACACAGCTGTGCAGGTTCACTGCTGGGTCACACAGCTGTGCAGATTCACTGCTTGGTCACACAGCTGTGCAGATTCACTGCTTGGTCACACAGCTGTGCAGGTTCACTGCTGGGTCACACAGCTGTGCAGATTCACTGCTTGGTCACACAGCTGTGCAGATTCACTGCTTGGTCACACAGCTGTGCAGGTTCACTGCTGGGTCACACAGCTGTGCAGGTTCACTGCTGGCTCACACAGCTGTGCAGGTTCACTGCTGGCTCACACAGCTGTGCAGGTTCACTGCTGGGTCACACATGTATGCAGGTTCACTGCGGGGTCACACAGCTGTATAGGTTCACTGCTGGGTCACACACGTGTGCAGATTCACTGCTGGGTCACACAGCTGTACAAATTCACTGCTGGGTCACACAGCTGTACAGGTTCACTGCTGGGTCACACAGATTTGCAGGTTCGCTACTGGGTCACACAGCTGTGCAGGTTCACTGCTGGGTCACACAGCTGTGCAGATTCACTGCTTGGTCACACAGCTGTGCAGATTCACTGCTTGGTCACACAGCTGTGCAGATTCAATTCTCAGTTACACTGCTGGGTCACACAGCTGTGCAGGTTCACTGCTGGGTCACACAGCTGTGCAGGTTCACTGCTGGGTCACACAGCTGTACAGGGTCACTGCTGGGTCACACAGCTGTACAGGTTCACTGCTGGGTCACACAGATTTGCAGGTTCGCTAATGGGTCACACAGCTGTGCAGATTCACTGCTGGGTCACACAGCTGTGCAGATTCACTGCTTGGTCACACAGCTGTGCAGATTCACTGCTTGGTCACACAGCTGTGCAGATTCACTTCTCAGTTACACTGCTGGATCACACAGCTGTGCAGGTTCACTGCTGGGTCACACAGCTGTGCAGGTTCACTGCTGGGTCACACAGCTGTGCAGGTTCACTGCTGGGTCACACAGCTGTACAGGGTCACTGCTGGGTCACACAGCTGTGCAGGGTCACTGCTGGGTCACACAGCTGTGCAGGTTCACTGCTGGTTCACACAGCTGTGCAGGTTCACTGCTGGGTCACACAGCTGTGCAGGTTCACTGCTGGGTCACACAGCTGTGCAGGTTCACTGCTGGGTCACACAGCTGTGCAGGTTCACTGCTGGGTCACACAGCTGTGCAGATTCACTGCTTGGTCACACAGCTGTGCAGATTCACTTCTCAGTTACACTGCTGGATCACACAGCTGTGCAGGTTCACTGCTGGGTCACACAGCTGTGCAGGTTCACTGCTGGGTCACACAGCTGTACAGGGTCACTGCTGGGTCACACAGCTGTGCAGGGTCACTGCTGGGTCACACAGCTGTGCAGGTTCACTGCTGGGTCACACAGCTGTGCAGGTTCACTGCTGGGTCACACAGCTGTGCAGGTTCACTGCTGGGTCACACAGCTGTGCAGGTTCACTGCTGGGTCACACAGCTGTGCAGGTTCACTGCTGGGTCACACAGCTGTGCAGGTTCACTGCTGGGTCACACAGCTGTGCAGGTTCACTGCTGGGTCACACATGTATGCAGGTTCACTGCGGGGTCACACAGCTGTATAGGTTCACTGCTGGGTCACACACGTGTGCAGATTCACTGCTGGGTCACACATATATGCAGGTTCACTGCGGGGTCACACAGCTGTATAGGTTCACTGCTGGGTCACACAGATGCGCAAGTTCACTGCTCGGTCACACAGCTGAGCAGATTCACTGGGTCACACAGCTGTGCAGGTTCATTGCTGGGTCACACAGCTGTGCAGGTTCACTGCTGGGTCACACAGCTGTGCAGGTTCACTGCTGGGTCACACAGCTGTGCAGGTTCACTGCTGGGTCACACAGGTGTGCGGGTTCACTGCTATGTCAAACAGCTGTGCAGGTTCACTGGGTCACACAGGTGTGCGGGTTCACTGCTGGGTCACACAGCTGTGCAGGTTCACTGCTGGGTCACACAGCTGTGCAGTTTCAGTGCTGTGTTACAGAGGTATGGAGGTTCACTGCTGGGTAACACAGCTGTGCGGGTTCACAGCTTAGTCACGCAGCTGTGCAGGTTCACTGCTTAGTCACGCAGCTGTGCAGGTTCACTGCTTAGTCACGCAGCTGTGCAGGTTCACTGTTTGGTCACACAGCTGTGCAGGTTCAGTGTTTGGTCACACAGCTATGAAGGTTCACAGCTGGGTCACACAGCTGTGCAGGTTCATTGGATCACGCAGCTGTGCAGATTCACTGTTGGGTCACATGGCTTTGCAGGTTCACTGCTGGGTCACACAGCTGTGCAGGTTCACTGCTGGGTCACACAGGTGTGCGGGTTCACTGCTATGTCAAACAGCTGTGCAGGTTCACTGGGTCACACAGGTGTACGGGTTCACTGCTGGGTCACACTGCTGTGCAGATTCACTGCTGGGTCACAAAGCTGTACAGTTTCACTGCTGCGTCACATAGCTGTGCAGGTTCATTGCTGGGTCACACAGCTGTGCAGTTTCACTGCTTTGTAACACAGCCGTGCAGGTTCACCTCTGGGTCACACAGCCGTGCAGGTTCATTGCTTTGTCACACAGCTGTGCAGGGTCACTGCTAGGTGACACAGCTGTGCATTTTCAGTGCTGGGTCGCACAGCTGTGCAGGTTCACTGCTGGATCACTCAGGTATGCAGGTTCACTGCTTTGTCACACAGCCGTGCACTTTCACCGCTTGGTCACACAGCTGTGCAGGTACACTGCTGGGTCACACAGCTGTGCAGGTTCACTGCTGGGTTTCACAGCTGTACAAGCTCACTGCTGGGTCACACAGCTGTGCAATTTCACTGCTGGGTCACACAGCTGTGCAGGTTCACTGCTTGGTCACACAGCTGTGCAGGTTCACTGCTGGGTCACACAGCTGTGCAGTTTCACTGCTGGGTCACACAGCTGTGCAGGTTCACTGCTGCGTCACATAGCTGTACAGTTTCACTGCTGGGTCACATAGCTGTGCAGATTCATTGCTGGGTCACACAGCTGTGCAGGTTCACTGCATTGTCACACAGCCGTGCAGGTTCACTGCTGGGTTTCACAGCTGTACAGGCTCACTGCTGGGTCACACAGCTGTGCAATTTCACTGCTGGGTCACACAGCTGTGCAGGTTCACTGCTTGGTCACACAGCTGTGCAGGTTCACTGCTGGGTCACACAGCTGTGCAGTTTCACTGCTGGGTCACACAGCTGTGCAGGTTCACTGCTGCGTCACATAGCTGTACAGTTTCACTGCTGGGTCACATAGCTGTGCAGATTCATTGCTGGGTCACACAGCTGTGCAGGTTCACTGCATTGTCACACAGCTGTGCAGGGTCACCGCTGGGTGACACAGCTGTGCATTTTCAGTGCTGGGTCACATAGCTGTCCAGGTTCACTGCTGGGTCACTCAGGTATGCAGGTTCACTACTGGGTCACATAGCCGTGCAGGTTCACTGCTGGGTCACACAGCTGTGCAGGTTCACTGCTTGGTCACACAGCTGTGCAGGTTCACTGGGTCACACAGCTGTGCAGTTTCACTGCTGGGTCACACAGCTGTGCAGGTTTACTGCTGCGTCACATAGCTGTACAGTTTCACTGCTGGGTCACATAGCTGTGCAGATTCATTGCTGGGTCACACAGCTGTGCAGGTTCACTGCATTGTCACACAGCCGTGCAGGTTCACTGCTGGGTCACACAGCTGTGCAGGTTAATTGCTTGGTCACACAGCTGTGCAGGTTCACTGCTTGGTCACACAGCTGTGCAGTTTCACTGCTTGGTCACACAGCTGTGCAGGTTCATTGCTGGGTCACACAGATGTGCAGGTTCACTGCTTTGTCACACAGCTGTGCAGGGTCACTGCTGGGTGACACAGCTGTGCATTTTCAGTGCTGGGTCACACAGCTGTGCAGGTTCACTGCTGGGTCACTCAGGTATGCAGGTTCACTGCTGGGTCACATAGCCGTGCAGGTTCACTGCTGGGTCACACAGCTGTGCAGGTTCACTGCTGGGTTTCACAGCTGTGCAGGCTCATTGCTGGGTCACACAGCTGTGCAGGTTCACTGCTGCGTCACATAGCTGTACAGTTTCACTGCTGGGTCACATAGCTGTGCAGATTCATTGCTGGGTCACACAGCTGTGCAGGTTCACTGCATTGTCACACAGCCGTGCAGGTTCACTGCTGGGTCACACAGCTGTGCAGGTTAATTGCTTGGTCACACAGCAGTGCAGGTTCACTGCTTGGTCACACAGCTGTGCAGTTTCACTGCTTGGTCACACAGCTGTACAGGCTCACTGCTGGGTCACACAGCTGTACAGATTCACTGCTGGGTCACACAGCTGTACAGATTCACTGCTTGGTCACACCGCTGTGCAGATTCACTGCTTGGTCACACAGCTGTGCAGGTTCACTGCTGGGTCACACAGCTATGCAGGTTCACTGCTGGGTCACACAGCTGTGCAGATTCACTGATGGTCACACAGCTGTGCAGGTTCACTGGTGGATCACACAGCTGTGCAGGTTCACTGCTGGGTCACACAGCTATGCAGGTTAACTGCTGGGTCACACAGCTGTGCAGATTCACTGATGGTCACACAGCTGTGCAGGTTCACTGGTGGGTCACACAGCTGTGCAGTTTCACTGCTGGGTGACACAGCTGTGCAGTTTCACCGCTTGGTCACACAGCTGTGCAGTTTCACTGGTGGGTCACACAGCTGTGCAGGTTCACTGGTGGGTCACACAGCTGTGCAGGTTCACTGCTGGGTTTCACAGCCGTGCAGGCTCATTGCTGGGTCACACAGCAGTGCAGGTTCACTGCTTGGTCACACAGCTGTACAGGTTCACTGCTTGGTCACACAGCTGTGCAGATTCACTGTTCGATCACACATCTGTACAGGCTCACTGCTGGGTCACACAGCTGTGCAGTTTCACTGCTGGGTCACACAGCTGTGCAGGTACATTGCTTGGTCACACACGTGTGCAGGTTCACTGCTGGGTCACACAGGTATGCAGGTTCACTGCTGCGTCACAAAGCTGTGTAGTTTGATTGCTGGGTCACACAGCTGTGCAGGTTCATTGCTGGGTCACACAGCTGTGAAGGGTCACTGTTGGGTCATACAGCTGTGCAGATTCACTGCTGGGTCACCCAGCTATACAGGTTCACTGTTTTGTCACACAGCTGTGCAGGATCACTGCAAGATCAGGCAGCTGTGCAGGTTCACTGCTGGGTCACACAGCTGTGCAGGTTCACTGCTGGGTCACACAGCTGTGCAGGTTCACTGCTGGGTGACACAGCTGTGCAGGTTCACTGCTGGGTCACACAGCAGTGCAGGTTCACTGTTGGGTCACACAGCTGTACAGGATCACTGCTGGGTCACACAAATAGGCAGTTTCACTGCTCGGTTACACAGCTGTGCAGGTTCACTACTGGGTCACGTAGCTGTGCAGGTTCACTGCTGCGTCACACAGCTGTACAGGCTCACTGCTGGGTCACACAGCTGTGCAGGTTCATTGCTGGGTCACACAGCTGTGCAGGTTCATTGCTGGGTCACACAGCTGTGCAGGTTCACTGCTGGGTCACACAGCTGTGCAGGTTCACTGTTGGGTCACACAGCTGTGCAGGTTCACTGCTGGATCACAAAGCTGTGCAGGTTCACTGCTGCGTCACACAGCTGTGCAGGTTCACTGTTGGGTCACAGCTGTGCAGGTTCAATGCTGGGTCACACAGCTGTGCAGGTTCGCTGCTGCGTCACACAGCTGTACAGGCTCACTGCTGGGTCACACGGCTATGCAGGTTCATTGCTGGGTCACACAGCTGTGTAGGTTAATTGCTTGGTCATACAGCTGTGCAGGTACACTGCTTGGTCACACACATGTGCAGGTTCACTGCTGGGTCACACAGGTATGCAGTTTCACTGCTGTGTCACAAAGCTGTACAGTTTCACTGCTGCGTCACATAGCTGTGCAGGTTCATTGCTGGGTCACACAGCTGTGCAGGTTCACTGCTTGGTCACACAGCTGTACAGGTTCACTGCTTGGTCACACAGCTGTGCAGATTCACTGTTCGATCACACAGCTGTACAGGCTCACTGCTGGGTCACACAGCTGCGCAGTTTCACTGCTGGGTCACACAGCTGTGCAGGTACATTGCTTGGTCACACAGCTGTGCAGGTTCACTGCTGCGTCACAAAGCTGTGTAGTTTGATTGCTGGGTCACACAGCTGTGCAGGTTCATTGCTGGGTCACACAGCTGTGCAGGTTCATTGCTTTGTCACACAGCTGTGCAGGTTCACTGCTGGGTCACACAGCTGTGCAGGTTCACTGCTGGGTCACACAGCTGTACAGTTTCACTGCTGCGTCACACAGCTGTGCAGGTTCATTGCTGGGTCACACAGCTGTGCAGGTTCATTGCTTTGTCACACAGCTGTGCAGGTTCACTGCTGGGTCACACAGCTGTGCAGGTTCACTGCTTTGTAACACAGCCGTGCAGGTTCACCTCTGGGTCACACAGCTGTGCAGGTTCATTGCTTTGTCACACAGCTGTGCAGGGTCACTGCTAGGTGACACAGCTGTGCATTTTCAGTGCTGGGTCGCACAGCTGTGCAGGTTCACTGCTGGATCACTCAGGTATGCAGGTTCACTGCTCTGTCACACAGCCGTGCACTTTCACCGCTTGGTCACACAGCTGTGCAGGTTCACTGCTGGGTCACACAGCTGTGCAGGTTCACTGCTGGGTTTCACAGCTGTACAGGCTCACTGCTGGGTCACACAGCTGTGCAATTTCACTGCTGGGTCACACAGCTGTGCAGGTTCACTGCTTGGTCACACAGCTGTGCAGGTTCACTGCTTGGTCACACAGCTGTGCAGGTTCACTGCTGGGTCACACAGCTGTGCAGTTTCACTGCTGGGTCACACAGCTGTGCAGGTTCACTGCTGCGTCACATAGCTGTACAGTTTCACTGCTGGGTCACATAGCTGTGCAGATTCATTGCTGGGTCACACAGCTGTGCAGGTTCACTGCATTGTCACACAGCTGTGCAGGGTCACCGCTGGGTGACACAGCTGTGCATTTTCAGTGCTGGGTCACACAGCTGTGCAGGTTCACTGCTGGGTCACTCAGGTATGCAGGTTCACTGCTGGGTCACATAGCCGTGCAGGTTCACTGCTTGGTCACACAGCTGTGCAGTTTCACTGCTTGGTCACACAGCTGTGCAGGTTCATTGCTGGGTCACACAGATGTGCAGGTTCACTGCTTTGTCACACAGCTGTGCAGGGTCACTGCTGGGTGACACAGCTGTGCATTTTCAGTGCTGGGTCACACAGCTGTGCAGGTACACTGCTGGGTCACTCATGTATGCAGGTTCACTGCTGCGTCACATAGCCGTGCAGGTTCACTGCTGGGTCACATAGCTGTGCAGGTTCACTGCTGGGTTTCACAGCTGTGCAGGCTCATTGCTGGGTCACACAGCAGTGCAGGTTCACTGCTTGGTCACACAGCTGTGCAGGTTCACTGTTGGGTCACACAGCTGTACAGGCTCACTGCTGGGTCACACAGCTGTACAGATTCACTGCTGGGTCACACAGCTGTACAGATTCACTGCTTGGTCACACCGCTGTGCAGATTCACTGCTTGGTCACACAGCTGTGCAGGTTCACTGCTGGGTCACACAGCTATGCAGGTTCACTGCTGGGTCACACAGCTGTGCAGATTCACTGGTCACACAGCTGAGCAGGTTCACTGGTGGGTCACACAGCTGTGCAGGTTCACTGCTGGGTGACACAGCTGTGCAGTTTCACTGGTGGATCACACAGCTGTGCAGGTTCACTGCTGGGTCACACAGCTATGCAGGTTCACTGCTGGGTCACACAGCTGTGCAGATTCACTGATGGTCACACAGCTGTGCAGGTTCACTGGTGGATCACACAGCTGTGCAGGTTCACTGCTGGGTCACACAGCTATGCAGGTTAACTGCTGGGTCACACAGCTGTGCAGATTCACTGATGGTCACACAGCTGTGCAGGTTCACTGGTGGGTCACACAGCTGTGCAGGTTCACTGCTGGGTGACACAGCTGTGCAGTTTCACCGCTTGGTCACACAGCTGTGCAGTTTCACCGCTTGGTCACACAGCTGTGCAGGTTCACTGGTGGGTCACACAGCTGTGCAGGTTCACTGCTGGGTTTCACAGCTGTGCAGGCTCATTGCTGGGTCACACAGCAGTGCAGGTTCACTGCTTGGTCACACATCTGTACAGGCTCACTGCTGGGTCACACAGCTGTGCAGTTTCACTGCTGGGTCACACAGCTGTGCAGGTACATTGCTTGGTCACACACGTGTGCAGGTTCACTGCTGGGTCACACAGGTATGCAGGTTCACTGCTGCGTCACAAAGCTGTGTAGTTTGATTGCTGGGTCACACAGCTGTGCAGGTTCATTGCTGGGTCACACAGCTGTGAAGGGTCACTGTTGGGTCATACAGCTGTGCAGATTCACTGCTGGGTCACACAGCTGTGCAGGTTCATTGCTTTGTCACACAGCTGTGCAGGTTCACTGCTGGGTCACACAGCTGTGCAGGTTCACTGCTGGGTCACACAGCTGTACAGTTTCACTGCTGGGTCACATAGCTGTGCAGGTTCATTGCTGGGTCACACAGCTGTGCAGTTTCACTGCTTTGTAACACAGCCGTGCAGGTTCACCTCTGGGTCACACAGCTGTGCAGGTTCATTGCTTTGTCACACAGCTGTGCAGGGTCACTGCTAGGTGACACAGCTGTGCATTTTCAGTGCTGGGTCGCACAGCTGTGCAGGTTCACTGCTGGATCACTCAGGTATGCAGGTTCACTGCTTTGTCACACAGCCGTGCACTTTCACCGCTTGGTCACACAGCTGTGCAGGTTCACTGCTGGGTCACACAGCTGTGCAGGTTCACTGCTCTGTTTCACAGCTGCACAGGCTCACTGCTGGGTCACACAGCTGTGCAATTTCACTGCTGGGTCACACAGCTGTGCAGGTTCACTGCTTGGTCACACAGCTGTGCAGGTTCACTGCTGGGTCACACAGCTGTGCAGTTTCACTGCTGGGTCACACAGCTGTACAGTTTCACTGCTGGGTCACATAGCTGTGCAGATTCATTGCTGGGTCACACAGCTGTGCAGGTTCACTGCATTGTCACACAGCTGTGCAGGGTCACCGCTGGGTGACACAGCTGTGCATTTTCAGTGCTGGGTCACACAGCTGTGCAGGTTCACTGCTGGGTCACTCAGGTATGCAGGTTCACTGCTGGGTCACATAGCTGTGCAGGTTCACTGCTGGGTCACACAGCTGTGCAGGTTCACTGCTGGGTGACACAGCTGTGCAATTTCACTGCTGGGTCACACAGCTGTGCAGGTTCACTGCTGGGTCACACAGCTGTGCAGGTTCACTGCTGGGTCACACAGCTGTGCAGTTTCACTGCTGGGTCACACAGCTGTGCAGGTTCACTGCTGCGTCACATAGCTGTACAGTTTCACTGCTGGGTCACATAGCTGTGCAGATTCATTGCTGGGTCACACAGCTGTGCAGGTTCACTGCATTGTCACACAGCTGTGCAGGGTCACCGCTGGGTGACACAGCTGTGCATTTTCAGTGCTGGGTCACACAGCTGTGCAGGTTCACTGCTGGGTCACTCAGGTATGCAGGTTCACTGCTGGGTCACATATCCGTGCAGGTTCACTGCTGGGTCACACAGCTGTGCAGGTTAATTGCTTGGTCACACAGCTGTGCAGGTTCACTGCTTGGTCACACAGCTGTGCAGGTTCACTGCTGGGTCACACAGATGTGCAGGTTCATTGCTGGGTCACACAGATGTGCAGGTTCACTGCTTTGTCACACAGCTGTGCAGGGTCACTGCTGGGTGACACAGCTGTGCATTTTCAGTGCTGGGTCACACAGCTGTGCAGGTACACTGCTGGGTCACTCATGTATGCAGGTTCACTGCTGCGTCACATAGCCGTGCAGGTTCACTGCTGGGTCACATAGCTGTGCAGGTTCACTGCTGGGTTTCACAGCTGTGCAGGCTCATTGCTGGGTCACACAGCAGTGCAGGTTCACTGCTTGGTCACACAGCTGTGCAGGTTCACTGTTGGGTCACACATCTGTACAGGCTCACTGCTGGGTCACACAGCTGTACAGATTCACTGCTGGGTCACACAGCTGTACAGATTCACTGCTTGGTCACACCGCTGTGCAGATTCACTGCTTGGTCACACAGCTGTGCAGGTTCACTGCTGGGTCACACAGCTATGCAGGTTCACTGCTGGGTCACACAGCTGTGCAGATTCACTGATGGTCACACAGCTGTGCAGGTTCACTGGTGGATCACACAGCTGTGCAGGTTCACTGCTGGGTCACACAGCTATGCAGGTTAACTGCTGGGTCACACAGCTGTGCAGATTCACTGATGGTCACACAGCTGTGCAGGTTCACTGGTGGGTCACACAGCTGTGCAGGTTCACTGCTGGGTGACACAGCTGTGCAGTTTCACCGCTTGGTCACACAGCTTTGCAGTTTCACCGCTTGGTCACACAGCTGTGCAGGTTCACTGGTGGGTCACACAGCTGTGCAGGTTCACTGCTGGGTTTCACAGCTGTGCAGGCTCATTGCTGGGTCACACAGCAGTGCAGGTTCATTGCTTGGTCACACAGCTGTACAGGTTCACTGCTTGGTCACACAGCTGTGCAGATTCACTGTTCGATCACACAGCTGTACAGGTTCACTGCTGGGTCACACAGCTGTGCAGTTTCACTGCTGGGTCACACAGCTGTGCAGGTACATTGCTTGGTCACACACGTGTGCAGGTTCACTGCTGGGTCACACAGGTATGCAGGTTCACTGCTGCGTCACAAAGCTGTGTAGTTTGATTGCTGGGTCACACAGCTGTGCAGGTTCATTGCTGGGTCACACAGCTGTGCAGGTTCATTGCTGGGTCACACAGCTGTGAAGGGTCACTGTTGGGTCATACAGCTGTGCAGATTCACTGCTGGGTCACACAGCTGTGCAGGTTCATTGCTTTGTCACACAGCTGTGCAGGTTCACTGCTGGGTCACACAGCTGTGCAGGTTCCCTGCTTTGTCACACAGCTGTACAGTTTCACTGCTGGGTCACATAGCTGTGCAGGTTCATTGCTGGGTCACACAGCTGTGAAGGGTCACTGTTGGGTCATACAGGTGTGCAGATTCACTGCTGGGTCATACAGCTGTGCAGGTTCATTGCTTTGTCACACAGCTGTGCAGGTTCACTGCTGAGTCACACAGCTGTGCAGGTTCACTGCTTTGTCACACAGCTGTACAGTTTCACTGCTGGGTCACATAGCTGTGCAGATTCATTGCTGGGTCACACAGCTGTGCAGATTCACTGCTGGGTCACACAGGTATGCAGGTTCACTGCTTGGTCACACATATCTGCAGGTTCACTGCTGGGTCACACAGCTGTGCAGATTTACTGCTGGGTCCACAGCTGTGCAGAATTATTGATGCGTCACACAGCTGTGCAGGTTCACTGCTGGGTCACACAGCTGTGCAGATTCACTGCGTGGTCACACAGCTGTGCAGGTTCATTGCTGGGTCACACAGCTGTGAAGGGTCACTGGGTCATACAGCTGTGCAGATTCACTGCTGGGTCACACAGCTGTGCAGGTTCATTGCTTTGTCACACAGCTGTGCAGGTTCACTGCTGGGTCACATAGCTGTGCAGATTCACTGCTGGGTCACACAGGTATGCAGGTTCACTGCTTGGTCACACATATATGCAGGTTCACTGCTGGGTCACACAGCTGTGCAGATTTACTGCTGGGTCCACAGCTGTGCAGAATTATTGCTGCGTCACACAGCTGTGCAGGTTCACTGCTGGGTCACACAGCTGTGCAGGTTCACTGCTGGGTCACACAGTGTGCAGATTCACTGCGTGGTCACACACCTGTGCAGGTTCACTGCTGGGTCACACAGCTGTGCAGATTCACTGCTTGGTCACACAGCTGTGCAGATTCACTGCTGGATCACACAGCTGTGCAGAATTATTGCTGGGTCACACAGCTGTGCAGTTTCACTGCTGGGTGACACAGCTGTGCAGTTTCACTGCTGGGTCACACAGCTGTGCAGATTCACTGCTTGGTCACACAGCTGTGCAGATTCACTGCTGGGTCACACAGCTGTGCAGGTTCACTGCTGGGTCACACAGCTATGCAGGTTCACTGCTGGGTCACACAGGTGTGCAGATTCACTGATGGTCACACAGCTGTGCAGGTTCACTGCTGGGTGACACAGCTGTGCATTTTCAGTGCTGGGTCACACAGCTGTGCATGTTCACCGCTTGGTCACACAGCTGTGCAGTTTCACCGCTTGGTCACACAGCTGTGCAGGATCACTGCTTGGTCACACAGCTGTGCAGATTCACTGTTCGATCACACAGCTGTACAGGCTCACCGCTGGGTCACACAGCTGTGCAGTTTCACTGCTGGGTCACACAGCTGTGCAGGTACATTGCTTGGTCACACACGTGTGCAGATTCACTGCTGCGTCACAAAGCTGTGCAGGTTGATTGTTGAGTCACACAGCTGTGCAGGTTCATTGCTGGGTCACACAGCTGTGAAGGGTCACTGTTGGGTCATACAGCTGTGCAGATTCACTGCTGGGCACAGAGCTGTGCAGGTTCATTGCTTTGTCACACAGCTGTGCAGGTTCACTGCTGGGTCACACAGCTGTGCAGATTCACTGTTGGGTCACACAGCTGTGCAGGTTCATTGCTGGGTCACACAGCTGTGAAGGGTCACTGTTGGGTCATACAGCTGTGCAGATTCACTGCTGGGCACAGAGCTGTGCAGGTTCATTGCTTTGTCACACAGCTGTGCAGGTTCACTGCTGGGTCACACAGCTGTGCAGATTCACTGTTGGGTCACACAGCTGTGCAGGTTCACTTCTGGGTCACACAGCTGTGCAGGTTCACTGCTGGGTCACACAGCTGTACAGGTTCACTGCTGGGTCACACAGCTGTGCAGATTCACTGCTGGGTCACACATTGATGTGCATGTTCACTGCTGGGTCACACAGCTGTGCAGATTCACTGCTGAGTCACACAGCTGTGCAGGTTCACTTCTGGGTCACACAGCTGTGCAGGTTCACTGCTGGGTCACACAGCTGTGCAGGTTCACTGCTGGGTCACACAGCTGTGCAGTTTCACTGCTGGGTCCACAGCTGTGCAGATTCACTGCTTGGTCACACAGCTATGCAGGTTCACTGCTGGGTCACACAGTTGTGCAGGTTCACTGCGTGGTCACACAGCTGTGCAGGTTCACTGCTGGGTCACACAGCTGTGCAGATTCACTGCTTGGTCACACAGCTGTGCAGATTCACTGCTGGGTCACACAGCTGTGCAGATTCACTGCTGGGTCACACAGCTGTGCAGGTTCACTGCATGGTCACACAGCTGTACAGGTTCACTGCTGGGTCACACAGCTGTGCAGGTTCACTGCTGGGTCACACAGTTGTGCAGGTTCACTGCTTGGTCACACAGCTGTGCAGATTCACTACTAGGTCACACAGCTGTGCAGGTTCACTGCTGGGTCACACAGCCGTGCAGGTTCACTGCTGGTTCACACAGCTGTGCAGGATCACTGCTGGGTCACACAGCTATGCAGGTTAACTGCTGGGTCACACAGCTGTGCAGGCTCACTGCTGGGTCCACAGCTGTGCAGAATTATTGCTGGGTCACACAGCTGTGCAGTTTCACTGCTGGGTCACACAGCTGTGCAGATTCACTGCTTGGTCACACAGCTGTGCAGATTCACTGCTGGGTCACACAGCTGTGCAGGTTCACTGCATGGTCACACAGCTGTACAGGTTCACTGCTGGGTCACACAGCTGTGCAGGTTCACTGCTGGGTCACACAGCTATGCAGGTTAACTGCTGGGTCACACAGCTGTGCAGATTCACTGCTGGGTCCACAGCTGTGTAGAATTATTGCTGCGTCACACAGCTGTGCAGGTTCACTGCTGGGTGATACAGCTGTGCAGATTCACTGCGTGGTCACACAGCTGTGCAGATTCACTGCTTGGTCACACAGATGTGCAGATTCACTGCTGGGTCACACAGATGTGCAGATTCACTGCTGGGTCACACAGCTGTGCAGGTTCACTGCTGGGTCACACAGCTGTACAGGTTCACTGCTGGGTCACACAGCTGTGCAGGCTCACTGCTGGGTCACACATCGATGTGCATGTTCACTGTTGGGTCACACAGCTGTGCAGGTTCACTTCTGGGTCACACAGCTGTGCAGGTTCACTGCTCAGTCACACAGCTGTGCAGGTTCACTGCTGGGTCACACAGCTGTGCAGGTTCACTGCTGGGTCACACAGCTGTGCAGTTTCACTGCTGGGTCCACAGCTGTGCAGATTCACTGCTTGGTCACACAGCTATGCAGGTTCACTGCTGGGTCACACAGTTGTGCAGATTCACTGATGGTCACACGGCTGTGCAGGTTCACTGCTGGAGGACACAGCTGTGCATTTTCAGTGCTGGGTTCACTGGTGGGTCACACAGCTGTGCAGGTTCACTGCTGGGTTTCACAGCTGTGCAGGCTCATTGCTGGGTCACACAGCAGTGCAGGTTCACTGCAGATTCATTGCTGGGTCACACAGCTGTGCAGATTCACTGCTGGGTCACACAGGTATGCAGGTTCACTGCTTGGTCACACATATATGCAGGTTCACTGCTGGGTCACACAGCTGTGCAGGTTCACTGCTGGGTCACACAGCTGTGCAGGTTCACTGCTGGGTCACACAGCTGTGCAGATTCACTGCGTGGTCACACAGCTGTGCAGGTTCACTGCTGGGTCACTCAGCTGTGCACATTCACTGCTTGGTCACACAGCTGTGCAGATTCACTGCTTGGTCACACAGCTGTGCAGAATTATTGCTGGGTCACACAGCTGTGCAGGTTCACTGCTGGGTCACACAGCTATGCAGGTTAACTGCTGGGTCACACAGCCGTGCAGATTCACTGCTGAGTCCACAGCTGTGCAGAATTATTGCTGTGTCACACAGCTGTGCAGGTTCACTGCTGTGTCACACAGCTGTGCAGATTCACTGCGTGGTCACACAGCTGTGCAGATTCACTGCTTGGTCACACAGCTGTGCAGATTCACTGCTGGGTCACACAGCTGTGCAGGTTCACTGCTGGGTCACACATAGCTATGCAGGTTCACTGCTGGGTCACACATTGATGTGCATGTTCACTGTTGGGTCACACAGCTGTGCAGATTCACTACTGGGTCACATAGCTGTGCAGATTCACTGTTGGGTCACACAGCTGTGCAGGTTCACTGTTTAGTCACACAGCTGTGCTGGTTCTCTGATGGGTCACACAGCTGTGCAGGTTCACTTCTGTGTCACACAGCTGTGCAGTTTCACTGCTGGTCACACAGCTGTGCAGATTCACTGCTTGGACACACAGCTGTGCAGATTCACTGCTGGGTCACACAGTTGTGCAGGTTCACTGCTTGGTCACACAGCTGTGCAGATTCACTGCTAGGTCACACAGCTGTGCAGGTTCACTGCTGGGTCACACAGCCGTGCAGGTTCACTGCTGGTTCACACAGCTGTGCAGGATCACTGCTGGGTCACACAGCTGTGCAGTTTCATTGCTGGGTCACACAGCTGTGCAGGTTCATTGCTGGGTCACACAGCTGTGCAGGTTCACTGGTGGGTCACACAGCTGTGCAGGTTCACTGCTGGGTCACACAGCTGTGCAGGTTCACTGCTGGGTCACACAGCTGTGCAGACTTATTGCTGGGTCACACAGCTGTGCAGGTTCACTGCTTGGTCACACAGCTGTGCAGATTCACTGCTGGGTCACACAGCTGTGCAGGTTCACTTCTGGGTCACACAGCTGTGCAGGTTCACTGCAGGGTCACACAGCTGTGCCGATTCACTGCTGTGTCACACAGCTGTGCAGATTCACTGCTTGGTCACACAGCTGTGCAGATTCACTGCTGGGTCACACAGCTGTGCAGGTTCACTGCTGGGTCACACAGCTGTGCAGGTTCACTGCTGGGTCACACAGCTGTGCAGATTCACTGCGTGGTCACACAGCTGTGCAGGTTCACTGCTGGGTCACTCAGCTGTGCACATTCACTGCTTGGTCACACAGCTGTGCAGATTCACTGCTTGGTCACACAGCTGTGCAGAATTATTGCTGGGTCACACAGCTGTGCAGGTTCACTGCTGGGTCACACAGCTATGCAGGTTAACTGCTGGGTCACACAGCTGTGCAGATTCACTGCTGAGTCCACAGCTGTGCAGAATTATTGCTGCGTCACACAGCTGTGCAGGTTCACTGCTGTGTCACACAGCTGTGCAGATTCACTGCGTGGTCACACAGCTGTGCAGATTCACTGCTTGGTCACACAGCTGTGCAGATTCACTGCTGGGTCACACAGCTGTGCAGGTTCACTGCTGGGTCACACATAGCTATGCAGGTTCACTGCTGGGTCACACATTGATGTGCATGTTCACTGTTGGGTCACACAGCTGTGCACATTCACTACTGGGTCACACAGCTGTGTAGATTCACTGCTGGGTCACACAGGTATGCAGGTTTACTGCTTGGTCACACAGCTGTGCAGGTTCACTGCTGGGTCACACAGCTGTGCAGGTTCATTGCTTGGTCACATAGCTGTACTGTTTCACTTCTGGGTCACATGGCTGTGCAGGTTCATTGCTTGGTCACACAGCTGTGCAGATTCACTGCTGGATCACACAGCTGTGCAGATTCACTGCTGGGTCACACAGCTGTGCAGGTTCACTGCTGGGTCACACAGCTGTGCAGGTTCACTGCTGGGTCACACAGCTGTGCAGGTTCACTGCTGGGTCACACAGCTGTGCAGGTTCACTGCTGGGTCACACAGCTGTGCAGGTTCACTGCTGGAGCACACAGCTATGCAGGTTCACTGCTGGGCCACACAGCTGTGTAAGTTCACTGCTGGGTCACACAGCTGTGCAGAATTATTGCTGGGTCACACAGCTGTGCAGATTCACTGCTGGGTCACACAGCTGTGCAGAATTATTGCTGGGTCACAAAGCTGTGCAGATTCACTGCTGGGTCACACAGTTGTGCAGGTTCTCTGTTGTGTCACACAGCTGTGCAGGTTCATTGCTGGGTCACACAGCTGTGCAGGTTCACTATTTGGTCACACAGCTATGCAGGTTCTCTGTTGTGTCACACAGCTGTGCAGGTTCATTGCTGGGTCACACAGCTGTGCAGGTTCACTACTGGGTCACACAGCTGTGCAGGTTCACTATTTGGTCACACAGCTATGCAGGTTCTCTGTTGTGTCACACAGCTGTGCAGGTTCACTGTTTCGTCACACAGCTGTGCCGGTTCACTGCTGGGTCACCCAGCTGTACAGGTTCACTGCTGGGTCACACAGCTGTGCAGGTTCACTGCGGGGTCAAACAGCTGTGCAGGTTCACTGCTGGATCCAACAACTGTGCAGGTTCTCTGCTGGGTCACACACCTGTGCAGAGTCACTGCTGGGTCACACACCTGTGCAGAGTCACTGCTGGGTCACACAGCTGTGTAGGTTCACTGTTTCATCACACAGCTGTGCAGGTTCACTGCTGGGTCACCCAGCTGTACAGGTTCACTGTTGGGTCACACAACTGTGCAGGTTCACTGCTGGGTCTCACAGCTGTGCAGGTTCACTGTTGGGTCATACAGCTGTACAGGATCACTCCTGGGTCACACAGGTATGCAGGTTCACTGCGGGGTCACACAGCTGTGCAGGTTCACCACTGGGCCACACAGATATGCAGTTTCACTGCTCGGTCACACAGCTGTCTAGGTTCACTACTGGGTCACGTAGCTGTGCAGGTTCACTGCTGGGTCACACAGCTGTGCAGGTTCACTGTTGGGTCACACAGCTGTGCAGGTTCACTGCTGGGTCACACAGCTGTGCAGGTTCACTGCTGCGTCACACAGCTGTACTGGCTCACTGCTGGGTCACACAGCTGTGCAGGTTCATTGCTTGGTCACACAGCTGTGCAGGTTCACTGCTGGGTCACACAGCTGTGCAGGTTCACTGCTGGGTCACACAGCTGTACAGATGCACTGCAGGGTCACACAGCTGTACAGGCTCACTGCTGGATCTCACAGTTGTGCTGGTTCATTGCTTGGTCACACAGCTGTGCAGGTTCACTGCTGGGTCACACAGCTGTGCAGATTCACTGCGTGGTCACACGGCTGTGCAGGTTCACTGTTGGGTCACACAGCTGTGCAGATTCACTGCTTGGTCACAAAACTGTGCAGTTTCACTGCTGGGTCGCACAGCTGTGCAGGGTCACTGTTGTGTCATACAGCTGTGCAGATTCACTGCTGCGTCACACAGCTGTACTGGCTCACTGCTGGGTCACACAGCTGTGCAGGTTCATTGCTTGGTCACACAGCTGTGCAGGTTCACTGCTGGGTCACACAGCTGTGCAGGTTCACTGCTGGGTCACACAGCTGTGCAGGTTCACTGCTGGGTCACACAGCTGTACAGATGCACTGCAGGGTCACACAGCTGTACAGGCTCACTGCTGGATCTCACAGTTGTGCTGGTTCATTGCTTGGTCACACAGCTGTGCAGGTTCACTGCTGGGTCACACAGCTGTGCAGGTTCACTGCTGGGTCACACAGCTGTGCAGTTTCACTGCTGGGTCCACAGCTGTGCAGGTTCACTGCTTGGTCACACAGCTGTGCAGATTCACTGCGTGGTCACACGGCTGTGCAGGTTCACTGTTGGGTCACACAGCTGTGCAGATTCACTGCTTGGTCACACAGCTGTGCAGTTTCACTGCTGGGTCACACAGCTGTGCAGGGTCACTGTTGGGTCATACAGCTGTGCAGATTCACTGCTGCGTCACACAGCTGTACTGGCTCACTGCTGGGTCACAAAGCTGTGCAGGTTCATTGCTTGGTCACACAGCTGTGCAGGTTCACTGCTGGGTCACACAGCTGTGCAGGTTCACTGCTGGGTCACACAGCTGTGCAGGTTCAGTGCTGGGTCACACAGCTGTGCAGGTTCACTGCTGGGTCACACAGCTGTACAGATGCACTGCAGGGTCACACAGCTGTGCAGGTTCACTGGTGGGTCACACAGCTGTGCAGGTTCACTGTTGGGTCACACAGCTGCACAGGATCACTCCTGGGTCACACAGCTATGCAGGTTCACTGCAGGGTCACACAGCTGTGCAGGTTCACCACTGGGTCACACAGATATGCAGTTTCACTGCTCGGTCAAACAGCTGTCTATGTTCACTACTGTGTCACGTAGCTGTGTAGGTTCACTGCTGGGTCACACAGCTGTGCAGGTTCACTACTGGGTCACACAGCTGTGCAGGTTCACTGCTGGGTCACACAGCTGTGCAGGTTCACTGCTGGGTCACACAGCTGTGCAGGTTCACTGCTGGGTCACACAGCTGTACAGGTTCACTGCTGGGTCACACAGCAGTTCCATTTTCAGTGCCGTGTCACACAGCTGTGCAGGGTCACTGTTGGTTCATACAGCTGTGCAGATTCACTGCTGGGTCACACAGGTATGCATGTTCACTGCTGGGTCACACAGCTGTGCAGGTTCACTGGTGGGTCACACAGCTGTGCAGGTTCACTGGTGGGTCACACAGCTGTGCAGGTTCACTGCTGCGTTTCACAGCTGTGCAGGCTCATTGCTGGGTCACACAGCTGTTCCATTTTCAGTGCTGGGTCACACAGCTGTGCAGGCTCATTGCTGGGTCACACAGCAGTGCAGGATCACTGCTTGGTCGCACAGCTGTGCAGGTTCACTTTTGGGTCACGCAGCTGTACAGGCTCTCCGCTGGGTCACACAGATAAGCAGTTTCACTGCTGGGTCACACAGCTGTGCAGGAACACTGCTCGGTCACACAGCTGTGCAGTTTCACTGCTGGGCCACACAGCTGTGCAGGTTCACTGCTGGGTCACACACATATGTAGATTCACTGCTGCATCACAAAGCTGTACAGTTTCACTGCTGGTTCACACAGATGTGCAGGTTCATTGCTTGGTCACACAGCTGTACAGATTCACTACTGGGTCACACAACTGTGCAGATTCACTGTTGGGTCATACAGCTGTGCAGGTTCACAGCTGGGTCACACAGCTGTGCAGTTTCACTGGTGGTTCACACAGCTGTGCAGGTTCATTGCTGGGTCACACAGCTGTACAGGTTCACTGTTGGGTCACACAGCTGTGCAGATTCACTGCTGGGTCACACAGCTGTGCAGATTCACTGCTGGGTCACACAGCTGTGCAAGTTCACTGCTGGGTCACACAGCTGTGCAGGTTCACTGTTGGGTCACACAGCTGTACAGGATCACTGCTGGGTCACACAGCTGTGCAGGTTCACTGCTGGGTCACACAGCTGTGCAGGTTCACTGCTGGGTCACACAGCTGTGCAGGTTCACTGCTGGTTCACACAGGTGTGCAGGTTCACTGCTGGGTCACACAGCTGTGCAGGTTCACTTTTGGGTCACACAGCTGTACAGGATCGCTGCTGGGTTACACAGCTATGCAGGCTCTCTGCTGGGTCACACACCTGTGCAGATTAACTGCTAGGTCACACAGCTGTGCAGATTCACTGCTGGATCACACAGCTGTGCAGATTCACTGCTGGATCCAACAGCTGTGCAGGTTCACTGCTGGGTCACACAGCTGTGCAGATTCACTGCGGGGTCACACAGCTGTGCAGATTCACTGCGGGGTCACACAGCTGTACAGGTTCACTGCTGGATACAACAGCTGTGCAGGTTCTCTGCTGGGTCACACACCTGTGCAGAGTCACTGCTGGGTCACACACCTGTGCAGAGTCACTGCTGGGTCACACAGCTATGCAGATTCACTAGTGGGTCACACAGCTGTGCAGGTTCACTGTTTCGTCACACAGCTGTGCAGGTTCACTGCTGGGTCACCCAGCTGTACAGGTTCACTGTTGGGTCACACAGCTGTGCAGGTTCACTGCTGGGTCTCACAGCTGTGCAGGTTCACTGTTGGGTCATACAGCTGTACAGGATCACTCCTGGGTCACACAGGTATGCAGGTTCACTGCGGGGTCACACAGCTGTGCAGGTTCACCACTGGGCCACACAGATATGCAGTTTCACTGCTCGGTCACACAGCTGTCTAGGTTCACTACTGGGTCACGTAGCTGTGCAGGTTCACTGCTGGGTCACACAGCTGTGCAGGTTCACTGTTGGGTCACACAGCTGTGCAGGTTCACTGCTGGGTCACACAGCTGTGCAGGTTCACTGCTGCGTCTCACAGCTGTACAGGCTCACTGCTGGGTCACACAGCTGTGCAGGTTCATTGCTTGGTCACACAGCTGTGCAGGTTCATTGCTTGGTCACACAGCTGTGCAGGTTCACTGCTGGGTGACACAGCTGTGCAGGTTCACTGCTGGGTCACACAGCTGTGCAGGTTCACTCCTGCGTCATACAGCTGTACAGGCTCACTGCTGGGTCACATGGCTGTGCAGGTTCATTGCTTGGTCACACAGCTGTGCTGGCTCACTGCTGGATCACACAGCTGTGGTGGTTCATTGCTTGGTCACACAGCTGTGCAGGTTCACTGCTGGGTTACACAGCTGTGCAGGTTCACTGCTGGGTCACACAGCTTTGCAGGTTCACTGCTTGGTCACACAACTGTGCAGATTCACTGCGTGGTCACACGGCTGTGCAGGTTCACTGTTGGGTCACACAGCTGTGCAGATTCACTGCTTGGTCACACAGCTGTGCAGTTTCACTGCTGGGTGACACAGCTGTGCCATTTTCAGTGCTGGGTCACACAGCTGTGCAGGGTCACTGTTGGGTCATACAGCTGTGCAGATTCACTGCTGCGTCACACAGCTGTACTGGCTCACTGCTAGGTCACAGCTGTGCAGGTTCATTGCTTGGTCACACAGCTGTGCAGGTTCACTGCTGGGTCTCACAGCTGTGCAGGTTCACTGCTGGGTCACACAGCTGTGCAGGTTCACTGCTGGATCACACAGCTGTGCAGGTTCACTGTTGGGTCACCCAGCTGTGCAGGTTCACTGTTGGGTCACACAGCTGCACAGGATCACTTCTGGGTCACACAGCTATGCAGGTTCACTGCAGGGTCACACAGCTGTGCAGGTTCACCACTGGGTCACACAGATATGCAGTTTCACTGCTCGGTCAAACAGCTGTCTAGGTTCACTACTGGGTCACGTAGCTGTGTAGGTTCACTGCTGGGTCACACAGCTGTGCAGGTTCACTGCTGGGTCACACAGCTGTGCAGGTTCACTGCTGGGTCACACAGCTGTGCAGGTTCACTGCTGGGTCACACAGCTGTGCAGGTTCACTGCTGGGTCACACAGCTGTTCCATTTTCAGTGCTGGGTCACACAGCTGTGCAGGGACACTGTTGGTTCATACAGCTGTGCAGATTCACTGCAGGGTCACACAGGTATGCACGTTCACTGCTGGGTCACACAGCTGTGCAGGTTCACTGCTGGGTTTCACAGCTGTGCAGGCTCATTGCTGGGTCACACAGCAGTGCAGGATCACTACTTGGTCGCACAGCTGTACAGGTTCACTTTTGGGTCACACAGCTGTACAGGCTCACCGCTGGGTCACACAGATAAGCAGTTTCACTGCTGGGTCACACAGCTGTGCAGGAACACTGCTCGGTCACACAGCTGTGCAGTTTCACTGCTGGGTCACACAGCTGTGCAGGATCACTGCTGGGTCACACAGCTATGCAGGTTCACTGCAGGGTCACACAGCTATGCAGGTTCACCACTGGGTCACACAGATATGCAGTTTCACTGCTCGGTCAAACAGCTGTCTAGGTTCACTACTGGGTCACGGAGCTGTGTAGGTTCACTGCTGGGTCGCACAGCTGTGCAGGTTCACTGCTGGGTCACACAGCTGTGCAGGTTCACTGCTGGGTCACACAGCTGTGCAGGTTCACTGCTGGGTCACACAGCTGTGCAGGTTCACTGCCGGGTCACACAGCTGTGCAGGTTCACTGCTGGGTCACACAGCTGTACAGGTTCACTGCTGGGTCACACAGCTGTGCAGGGTCACTGTTGGTTCATTCAGCTGTGCAGATTCATTGCTGGGTCACACAGGTATGCAGGTTCACTGCTGGGTCACACAGCTGTGCAGGTTCACTGGTGGGTCACACAGCTGTGCAGGTTCACTGCTGGGTTTCACAGCTGTGCAGGGTCATTGCTGGGTCACACAGCAGTGCAGGATCACTACTTGGTCGCACAGCTGTGCAGGTTCACTTTTGGGTCACACAGCTGTACAGGCTCACCGCTGGGTCACACAGATAAGCAGTTTCACTGCTGGGTCACACAGCTGTGCAGGAACACTGCTCGGTCACACAGCTGTGCAGTTTCACTGCTGGGCCACACAGCTGTGCAGGTTCACTGCTGGGTCACACACGTATGCAGATTCACTGCTGCGTCACAAAGCTGTACAGTTTCACTGCTGATTCACACAGATGTGCAGGTTCATTGCTTGGTCACACAGATGTACAGATTCACTACTGAGTCACACAACTGCAGATTCACTGTTGGGTCATACAGCTGTGCAGATTCACTGCTGCGTCACACAGCTGTGCAGGTTCACTGGTGGGTCACACAGCTGTGCAGTTTCACTGCTGGTTCACACAGCTGCGCAGGTTCACTGGTGGGTCACACAGCTGCACAGGTTCACTCCTGGGTCACACAGCTGTGCAGATGCACTGCAGGGTCACACAGCTGTACAGGTTCACTGTTGGGTCACACAGCTGTGCAGATTCACTGCTGGGTCACACAGCTGTGCAAGTTCACTGCTGGGTCACACAGCTGTGCAGGTTCACTGCTGGGTCACACAGCTGTGCAGGTTCACTGTTGGGTCACACAGCTGTACAGGATCACTGCTGGGTCACACAGCTGTGCAGGTTCACTGCTGGGTCACACAGCTGTGCAGGTTCACTGCTGGGTCACACAGCTGTGCATGTTCACTTTTGGGTCACACAGCTGTACAGGATCACTGCTGGGTCACACAGCTATGCAGGCTCTCTGCTGGGTCACACACCTGTGCAGATTCACTGCTGGATCCAACAGCTTTGCAGGTTCACTGCTGGGTCACACAGCTGTGCAGATTCACTGCGGGGTCACACAGCTGTGCAGGTTCACTGCGGGGTCACACAGCTGTACAGGTTCACTGCTGGATACAACAGCTGTGCAGGTTCTCTGCTGGGTCACACACCTGTGCAGAGTCACTGCTGGGTCACACACCTGTGCGGAGTCACTGCTGGGTCACACAGCTATGCAGATTCACTGCTGGGTCACACAGCTGTGCAGGTTCACTGTTTGGTCACACAGCTCTGCAGGATCACTGCTGGGTCACACAGCTGTGCAGGTTCACTGTTTCGTCACACAGCTGTGCAGGTTCACTGCTGGGTCACCCAGCTGTACAGGTTCACTGTTGGGTCACACAGCTGTGCAGGTTCACTGCTGGGTCTCACAGCTGTGCAGGTTCACTGTTGGGTCATACAGCTGTACAGGATCACTCCTGGGTCACACAGGTATGCATGTTCACTGCGGGGTCACACAGCTGTGCAGGTTCACCACTGGGCCACACAGATATGCAGTTTCACTGCTCGGTCACACAGCTGTCTAGGTTCACTACTGGGTCACGTAGCTGTGCAGGTTCACTGCTGGGTCACACAGCTGTGCAGGTTCACTGTTGGGTCACACAGCTGTGCAGGTTCACTGCTGGGTCACACAGCTGTGCAGGTTCACTGCTGCGTCTCACAGCTGTACAGGCACACTGCTGGGTCACATGGCTGTGCAGGTTCATTGCTTGGTCACACAGCTGTGCAGGTTCATTGCTTGGTCACACAGCTGTGCAGGTTCACTGCTGGATCACACAGCTGTGCAGGTTCACTGCTGGGTCACACAGCTGTGCAGGTTCACTGCTGGGTCACACAGCTGTGCAGGTTCACTGCTGCGTCATACAGCTGTACAGGCTCACTGCTGGGTCACATTGCTGTGCAGGTTCATTGCTTGGTCACACAGCTGTACAGGCTCACTGCTGGATCACACAGCTGTGCTGGTTCATTGCTTGGTCACACAGCTGTGCAGGTTCACTGCTGGGTCACACAGCTGTGCAGGTTCACTGCTGGGTCACACAGCTGTGCAGGTTCACTGCTGGGTCACACAGCTGTGCAGGTTCACTGCTGGGTTACACAGCTGTGCAGGTTCACTGCTTGTTCACACAGCTGTGCAGGTTCACTGCGTGGTCACACGGCTGTGCAGGTTCACTGTTGGATCACACAGCTGTGCAGATTCACTGCTTGGTCACACAGCTGTGCAGGTTCACTGCTGGGTGACACAGCCGAGCCATTTTCAGTGCTGGGTCACACAGCTGTGCAGGGTCACTGTTGGGTCATACAGCTGTGCAGATTCACTGCTGCGTCATACAGCTGTACAGGCTCACTGCTGGGTCACATTGCTGTGCAGGTTCATTGCTTGGTCACACAGCTGTACAGGCTCACTGCTGGATCACACAGCTGTGCTGGTTCATTGCTTGGTCACACAGCTGTGCAGGTTCACTGCTGGGTCACACAGCTGTGCAGGTTCACTGCTGGGTCACACAGCTGTGCAGGTTCACTGCTGGGTTACACAGCTGTGCAGGTTCACTGCTTGTTCACACAGCTGTGCAGGTTCACTGCGTGGTCACACGGCTGTGCAGGTTCACTGTTGGATCACACAGCTGTGCAGATTCACTGCTTGGTCACACAGCTGTGCAGGTTCACTGCTGGGTGACACAGCCGAGCCATTTTCAGTGCTGGGTCACACAGCTGTGCAGGGTCACTGTTGGGTCATACAGCTGTGCAGATTCACTGCTGCGTCACACAGCTGTACTGGCTCACTGCTGGGTCAGACAGCTGTGCAGGTTCATTGCTTGGTCACACAGCTGTGCAGGTTCACTGCTGGGTGACACAGCCGAGCCATTTTCAGTGCTGGGTCACACAGCTGTGCAGGGTCACTGTTGGGTCATACAGCTGTGCAGATTCACTGCTGCGTCACACAGCTGTACTGGCTCACTGCTGGGTCAGACAGCTGTGCAGGTTCATTGCTTGGTCACACAGCTGTGCAGGTTCACTGCTGGGTCACACAGCTGTGCAGGTTCACTGCTGGGTCACACAGCTGTACAGGTTCACTGCTGGGTCACACAGCTGTGCAGGTTCACTGCTGGATCACACAGCTGTGCAGGATCACTGCTGGGTCACCCAGCTGTACAGATGCACTGCAGGGTCACACAGCTGTGCAGGTTCACTGTTGGGTCACACAGCTGTGCAGGTTCACTGTTGGGTCACACAGCTGCACAGGATCACTCCTGGGTCACACAGCTGCACAGGATCACTCCTGGGTCACACAGCTATGCAGGTTCACTGCAGGGTCACACAGTTGTGCAGGTTCACCACTGGGTCACACAGATATGCAGTTTCACTGCTCGGTCAAACAGCTGTCTAGGTTCACTACTGGGTCACGTAGCTGGGTAGGTTCACTGGGTCACACAGCTGTGCAGGTTCACTGCTGGGTCACACAGCTGTGCAGGTTCACTGCTGGGTCACACAGCTGTACAGGTTCACTGCTGGGTCACACAGCTGTTCCATTTTCAGTGCTGGGTCACACAGCTGTGCAGGTTCACTGGTGGGTCACACAGGTATGCAGGTTCACTGCTGGGTCACACAGCTGTGCAGGTTCACTGGTGGGTCACACAGCTGTGCAGGTTCACTGCTGGGTTTCACAGCTGTGCAGGCTCATTGCTGGGTCACACAGCAGTGCAGGATCACTGCTTGGTCGCACAGCTGTGCAGGTTCACTTTTGGGTCACACAGCTGTACAGGCTCACCGCTGGGTCACTCAGATAAGCAGTTTCACTGCTGGGTCACACAGCTGTGCAGGAACACTGCTCGGTCACACAGCTGTGCAGTTTCACTGCTGGGCCACACAGCTGTGCAGGTTCACTGCTGGGTCACACACGTCTGCAGATTCACTGCTGCGTAACAAACCTGTACAGTTTCACTGCTGGTTCACACAGCTGTACAGATTCACTACTGGGTCACACAACTGTGCAGATTCACTGTTGGGTCATACAGCTGTGCAGGTTCACAGCAGGGTCACACAGCTGTGCAGTTTCACTGCTGGTTCACACAGCTGCGCAGGTTCACTGCTGGGTCACACAGCTGTGCAGGTTCATTGCTGGGTCACACAGCTGTGCAGATGCACTGCAGGGTCACACAGCTGTACAGGTTCACTGCTGGGTCACACAGCTGTGCAGATTCACTGCTGGGTCACACAGCTGTGCAGATTCACTGCTGGGTCACACAGCTGTGCAGATTCTCTGCTGGGTCACACAGCTGTGCAGGTTCACCACTGGGTCACACAGATATGCAGTTTCACTGCTCGGTCAAACAGCTGTCTAGGTTGACTGCTGGGTCACACAGCTGTGCAGGTTCACTGCTGGGTCACACAGCTGTGCAGGTCACTGCTGGGTCACACAGCTGTGCAGGTTCACTGCTGGGTCACACAGCTGTACAGGTTCACTGCTGGGTCACACAGCTGTTCCATTTTCAGTGCTGGGTCACACAGCTGTGCAGGGTCACTGTTGGTTCATACAGCTGTGCAGATTCACTGCTAGGTCACACAGGTATGCAGGTTCACTGCTGGTTCACACAGCTGTTCAGGTTCACTGGTGGGTCACACAGCTGTGCAGGTTCATTGCTGGGTCACACAGCTGTGCAGATGCACTGCAGGGTCACACAGCTGTACAGGTTCACTGTTGGGTCACACAGCTGTGCAGATTCACTGCTGGGTCACACAGCTGTGCAGATTCACTGCTGGGTCACACAGCTGTGCAGATTCACTGCTGGGTCACACAGCTGTGCAGGTTCACTGCTGGGTCACACAGCTGTGCAGGTTCACTGTTGGGTCACACAGCTGTACAGGATCACTGCTGGGTCACACAGCTGTGCAGGTTCACTGCTGGGTCACACAGCTGTGCAGGTTCACTGCTGGGTCACACAGCTGTGCAGGTTCACTTTTGGGTCACACAGCTGTACAGGATCACTGCTGGGTCACACAGCTATGCAGGCTCTCTGCTGGGTCACACACCTGTGCAAATTAACTGCTAGGTCACACAGCTGTGCAGATTCACTGCTGGATCACACAGCTGTGCAGATTCACTGCTGGATCCAACAGCTGTGCAGGTTCACTGCTGGGTCACACAGCTGTGCAGATTCACTGCGGGGTCACACAGCTGTGCAGGTTCACTGCGGGGTCACACAGCTGTACAGGTTCACTGCTGGATACAACAGCTGTGCAGGTTCTCTGCTGGGTCACACACCTGTGCAGAGTCACTGCTGGGTCACACACCTGTGCAGAGTCACTGCTGTGTCACACAGCTATGCAGGTTCACTGTTTGGTCACACAGCTCTGCAGGGTCACTGCTGGGTCACACAGCTGTGCAGGTTCACTGTTTGGTCACACAGCTCTGCAGGGTCACTGCTGGGTCACACAGCTGTGCAGGTTCACTGTTTCGTCACACAGCTGTGCAGGTTCACCGCTGGGTCACCCAGCTGTACAGGTTCACTGTTGGGTCACACAGCTGTGCAGGTTCATTGCTGGGTCTCACAGCTGTGCAGGTTAACTGTTGGGTCATACAGCTGTACAGGATCACTCCTGGGTCACACAGGTATGCAGGTTCACTGCGGGGTCACACAGCTGTGCAGGTTCACCACTGGGCCACACAGATATGCAGTTTCACTGCTCGGTCACACAGCTGTCTAGGTTCACTATTGGGTCACGTAGCTGTGCAGGTTCACTGCTGGGTCACACAGCTGTGCAGGTTCACTGTTGGGTCACACAGCTGTGCAGGTTCACTGCTGGGTTACACAGCTGTGCAGGTTCACTGCTGCGTCTCACAGATGTACAGGCTCACTGCTGGGTCACACAGCTGTGCAGGTTCATTGCTTGGTCACACAGCTGTGCAGGTTCATTGCTTGGTCACACAGCTGTGCAGGTTCACTGCTGTGTCACACAGCTGTACTGGCTCACTGCTAGGTCACACAGCTGTGCAGGTTCATTGCTTGGTCACACAGCTGTGCAGGTTCACTGCTGGGTCACACAGCTGTGCAGGTTCACTGCTGGGTCACACAGCTGTGCAGATTCACTGCTGGGTCACACAGCTGTGCAGGTTCACTGCTGGATCACACAGCTGTGCAGGTTCACTGCTGGGTCACCCAGCTGTACAGATGCACTGCAGGGTCACACAGCTGTGCAGGTTCACTGTTGGGTCACACAGCTATGCAGGTTCACTGTTGGGTCACACAGCTGTGCAGGTTCACTGTTGGGTCACACAGCTATGCAGGTTCACTGCGTGGTCACACGGCTGTGCAGGTTCACTGTTGGGTCACACAGCTGTGCAGGTTCACTGCTGGGTCACACAGCTGTGCAGGTTCAGTGCTCGGTCAAACAGCTGTCTAGGTTCACTACTGGGTCACGTAGCTGTGTAGGTTCACTGCTGGGTCACACAGCTGTGCAGGTTCACTGCTGGGTCACACCGCTGTGCAGGTTCACTGCTGGGTCACACAGCTGTACAGGTTCACTGCTGGGTCACACAGCTGTTCCATTTTCAGTGCTGGGTCACACAGCTGTGCAGGGTCACTGTTGGTTCATACAGCTGTGCAGATTCACTGCTGGGTCACTCAGGTATGCAGGTTCACTGCTGGGTCACACAGCTGTGCAGGTTCACTGGTGGGTCACACAGCTGTGCAGGTTCACTGCTGGGTTTCACAGCTGTGCAGGCTCATTGCAGGGTCACACAGCAGTGCAGGATCACTGCTTGGTCACACAGCTGTGCAGGTTCACTTTTGGGTCACACAGCTGTACAGGCTCACCACTGGGTCACACAGATAAGCACTTTCACTGCTGGGTCACACAGCTGTGCAGGTTCACTGCTGGGTCACACAGCTGTGCAGGTTCACTGCTGGGTCACACAGCTGTGCAGGTTCACTGCTGGGTCACACAGCTGTGCAGGTTCACTGCTGGATCACACAGCTGTGCAGGTTCACTGCTGGGTCACCCAGCTGTACAGATGCACTGCAGGGTCACACAGCTGCGCAGGTTCACTGTTGGGTCACACAGCTGCACAGGATCACTCATGGGTCACACAGCTATGCAGGTTCACTGCAGGGTCACACAGCTGTGCAGTTTCACCACTGGGTCACACAGATATGCAGTTTCACTGCTCGGTCAAACAGCTGTCGAGGTTCACGCCTGGGTCACGTAGCTGTGTAGGTTCACTGCTGGGTCACGCAGCTGTGCAGGTTCACTGCTGGGTCACACAGCTGTGCAGGTTCACTGCTGGGTCACACAGCTGTGCAGGTTCACTGCTGGGTCACACAGCTGTCCAGGTTCACTGCTGGGTCACACAGCTGTTCCATTTTCAGTGCTGGGTCACACAGCTGTGCAGGGTCACTGTTGGTTCATACAGCTGTGCAGATTCACTGCTGTGTCACACAGGTATGCAGGTTCACTGCTGGGTCACACAGCTGTGCAGGTTCACTGGTGGGTCACACAGCTGTGCAGGTTCACTGCTGGGTCTCACAGCTGTGCAGGCTCATTGCTGGGTCACACAGCAGTGCAGGATCACTGCTTGGTCGCACAGCTGTGCAGGTTCACTTTTGGGTCACACAGCTGTACAGGCTCACCGCTGGGTCACACAGATAAGCAGTTTCACCGCTGGGTCACACAACTGTGCAGGAACACTGCCCGGTCACACAGCTATGCAGTTTCACTGCTGGGCCACACAGCTGTGCAGGTTCACTGCTGGGTCACACACGTATGCAGATTCACTGCTGCGTCACAAAGCTGTACAGTTTCACTGCTGGTTCACACAGCTGTGCAGGTTCATTGCTTGGTCACACAGCTGTACAGATTCACTACTGGGTCACACAACTGCAGATTCACTGTTGGGTCATACAGCTGTGCAGGTTCACAGCTGGGTCACACAGATGTGCAGGTTCACTGGTGGGTCACACAGCTGTGCAGTTTCACTGCTGCTTCACAAAGCTGCGCAGGTTCAGGGGTGGGTCACACAGCTGTGCAGGTTCATTGCTGGGTCACACAGCTGTGCAGATGCACTGCAGGGTCACACAGCTGTACAGGTTCACTGTTGGGTCACACAGCTGTGCAGGTTCACTGCTGGGTCACACAGCTGTGCATGTTCACTTTTGGGTCACACAGCTGTGCAGGATCACTGCTGGGTCACACAGCTATGCAGGCTCTCTGCTGAGTCACACACCTGTGCAGATTAACTGCTAGGTCACACAGCTGTGCAGATTCACTGCTGGATCACACAGCTGTGCAGATTCACTGCTGGATCCAACAGCTGTGCAGGTTCACTGCTGGGTCACACAGCTGTGCAGATTCACTGCGGGGTCACACAGCTGTGCAGGTTCACTGCGGGGTCACACAGCTGTACAGGTTCACTGCTGGATACAACAGCTGTGCAGGTTCACTGCTGGATCCAACAGCTGTGCAGGTTCACTGCTGGGTCACACAGCTGTGCAGATTCACTGCGGGGTCACACACCTGTGCAGAGTCACTGCTGGGTCACACACCTGTGCAGAGTCACTGCTGGGTCACACAGCTATGCAGATTCACTGCTGGGTCACACAGCTGTGCAGGTTCACTGTTTGGTCACACAGCTCTGCAGGGTCACTGCTGGGTCACACAGCTGTGCAGGTTCACTGTTTCGTCACACAGCTGTGCAGGTTCACTGCTGGGACACCCAGCTGTACAGGTTCACTGTTGGGTCACACAGCTGTGCAGGTTCACTGCTGGGTCTCACAGCTGTGCAGGTTCACTGTTGGGTCATACAGCTGTACAGGATCACTCCTGGGTCACACAGGTATGCAGGTTCACTGCGGGGTCACACAGCTGTGCAGGTTGACCACTGGGCCACACAGATATGCAGTTTCACTGCTCGGTCACACAGCTGTCTAGGTTCACTACTGGGTCACGTAGCTGTGCAGGTTCACTGCTGGGTCACACAGCTGTGCAGGTTCACTGTTGGGTCACACAGCTGTGCAGGTTCACTGCTGGGTCACACAGCTGTACAGGCTCACTGCTGGGTCACACAGCTGTGCAGGTTCATTGCTTGGTCACACAGCTGTGCAGGTTCATTGCTTGGTCACACAGCTGTGCAGGTTCACTGCTGGGTCACACAGCTGTGCAGGTTCACTGCTGGGTCACACAGCTGTGCAGGTTCACTGCTGGGTCACACGGCTGTGCAGGTTCACTGCTGCGTCATACAGCTGTACAGGCTCACTGCTGGGTCACATGGCTGTGCAGGTTCATTGCTTGGTCACACAGCTGTGCAGGGTCACTGCTGGGTCACACAGCTGTGCAGGTTCACTGCTGGGTCACACAGCTGTGCAGGTTCACTGCTGGGTCACACAGCTGTGCAGGTTCACTGCTTGTTCACACAGCTGTGCAGGTTCACTGCGTGGTCACACGGCTGTGCAGGTTCACTGTTGGGTCACCCAGCTGTGCAGATTCACTGCTTGGTCACACAGCTGTGCAGGTTCACTGCTGGGTGACACAGCCGAGCCATTTTCAGTGCTGGGTCACACAGCTGTGCAGGGTCACTGTTGGGTCATACAGCTGTGCAGATTCACTGCTGCGTCACACAGCTGTACTGGCTCACTGATGGGTCAGACAGCAGTGCAGGTTCATTGCTTGGTCACACAGCTGTGCAGGTTCACTGCTGGGTCACACAGCTGTGCAGGTTCACTGCTGGGTCACACAGCTGTGCAGGTTCACTGCTGGGTCACACAGCTGTGCAGGTTCACTGCTGGATCACACAGCTGTGCAGGTTCACTGCTGGGTCACCCAGCTGTACAGATGCACTGCAGGGTCACACAGCTGTGCAGGTTCACTGTTGGGTCACACCGCTGTGCAGGTTCACTGTTGGGTCACACAGCTGCACAGGTTCACTCCTGGGTCACACAGCTATGCAGGTTCACTGCAGGGTCACACAGCTGTGCAGGTTCACCACTGGGTCACACAGATATGCAGTTTCACTGCTCGGTCAAACAGCTGTCTAGGTTCACTGCTGGGTCACACAGCTGTGCAGGTTCACTGCTGGGTCACACAGCTGTGCAGGTTCACTGTTGGGTCACACAGCTGTGCAGGTTCACTGCTGGGTCACACAGCTGTACAGGTTCACTGCTGGGTCACACAGCTGTTCCATTTTCAGTGCTGGGTCACACAGCTGTGCAGGGTCACTGTTGGTTCATACAGCTGTGCAGATTCACTGCTAGGTCACACAGGTATGCAGGTTCACTGCTGGGTCACACAGCTGTGCAGGTTCACTGGTGGGTCACACAGCTGTGCAGGTTCACTGTTGGTTCACACAGCTGTGCAGGTTCACTGCTGGGTTTCACAGCTGTGCAGGCTCATTGCTGGGTCACACAGCAGTGCTGGATCACTGCTTGGTCGCACAGCTGTGCAGGTTCACTTTTGGGTCACACAGCTGTACAGGCTCACCGCTGGGTCACACAGATAAGCAGTTTCACTGCTGGGTCACACAGCTGTGCAGGAACACTGCTGGGTCACACAGCTGTGCAGTTTCACTGCTGGGCCACACAGCTGTGCAGGTTCACTGCTGGGTCACACACGTATGCAGATTCACTGCTGCGTCACAAAGCTGTACAGTTTCACTGCTGGTTCACACAGCTGTGCAGGTTCATTGCTTGGTCACACAGCTGTACAGATTCACTACTGGGTCACACAACTGTGCAGATTCACTGTTGGGTCATACAGCTGTGCAGGTTCACAGCTGGGTCACACAGCTGTGCAGTTTCACTGCTGGTTCACACAGCTGCGCAGGTTCACTGGTGGGTCACACAGCTGTGCAGGTTCATTGCTGGGTCACACAGCTGTGCAGATGCACTGCAGGGTCACACAGCTGTACAGGTTCACTGTTGGGTCACACAGCTGTGCAGATTCACTGCTGGGTCACACAGCTGTGCAGATTCACTGCTGGGTCACACAGCTGTGCAGATTCACTGCTGGGTCACACAGCTGTGCAGGTTCACTGCTGGGTCACACAGCTGTGCAGTTTCACTGCTGGGCCACACAGCTGTGCAGGTTCACTGCTGGGTCACACACGTATGCAGATTCACTGCTGCGTCACAATGCAGTACAGTTTCACTGCTGGTTCACACAGCTGTGCAGGTTCATTGCTTGGTCACACAGCTGTACAGATTCACTACTGGGTCACACAACTGTGCAGATTCACTGTTGGGTCATACAGCTGTGCAGGTTCACAGCTGGGTCACACAGCTGTGCAGGTTCACTGCTGGTTCACACAGCTGTGCAGTTTCACTGCTGGTTCACACAGCTGTGCAGGTTCACTGGTGGTTCACACAGCTGTGCAGGTTCATTGCTGGGTCACACAGCTGTGCAGATGCACTGCAGGGTCACACAGCTGTACAGGTTCACTGTTGGGTCACACAGCTGTGCAGATTCACTGCTGGGTCACACAGCTGTGCAGATTCACTGCTGGGTCACACAGCTGTGCAGGTTCACTGTGTGGTTAAAAAGCTGTACAGGATCACTGCTGGGTCACACAGCTGTGCAGGTTCACTGCTGGGTCACACAGCTGTGCCGGTTCACTGCTGGGTCACACAGCTGTGCAGGTTCACTTTTGGGTCACACAGCTGTACAGGATCACTGCTGGGTCACACAGCTATGCAGGCTCTCTGCTGGGTCACACACCTGTGCAGATTAACTGCTAGGTCACACAGCTGTGCAGATTCACTGCTGGATCACACAGCTGTGCAGATTCACTGCTGGATCCAACAGCTGTGCAGGTTCACTGCTGGGTCACACAGCTGTGCAGATTCACTGCGGGGTCACACAGCTGTGCAGGTTCACTGCGGGGTCACACAGCTGTACAGGTTCACTGCTGGATACAACAGCTGTGCAGGTTCTCTGCTGGGTCACACACCTGTGCAGAGTCACTGCGGGGTCACACACCTGTGCAGAGTCACTGCTGGGTCACACAGCTATGCAGATTCACTGCTGGGTCACACAGCTGTGCAGGTTCACTGTTTCGTCACACAGCTGTGCAGGTTCACTGCTGGGTCACCCAGCTGTACAGGTTCACTGTTGGGTCACACAGCTGTGCAGGTTCACTGCTGGGTCTCACAGCTGTGCAGGTTCACTGTTGGGTCATACAGCTGTACAGGATCACTCCTGGGTCACACAGGTATGCAGGTTCACTGCGGGGTCACACGGCTGTGCAGGTTCAGCACTGGGCCACACAGATATGCAGTTTCACTGCTCGGTCACACAGCTGTCTAGGTTCACTAATGGGTCACTTAGCTGTGCAGGTTCACTGCTGGGTCACACAGCTGTGCAGGTTCACTGTTGGGTCACACAGCTGTGCAGGTTCACTGCTGGGTCACACAGCTGTGCAGGTTCACTGCTGCGTATCACAGCTGTACAGGCTCACTGCTGGGTCACACAGCTGTGCAGGTTCATTGCTTGGTCACACAGCTGTGCAGGTTCACTGCTGGGTCACACAGCTGTGCAGGTTCACTGCTGGGTCACACAGCTGTGCAGGTTCACTGCTGGGTCACACAGCTGTGCAGGTTCACTGCTGGATCACACAGCTGTGCAGGTTCACTGCTGGGTCACCCAGCTGTACAGATGCACTGCAGGGTCACACAGCTGTGCAGGTTCACTGTTGGGTCACACAGCTGTGCAGGTTCACTGTTGGGTCACACAGCTGTGCAGGTTCACTGTTGGGTCACACAGCTGCACAGGATCACTCCTGGGTCACACAGCTATGCAGGTTCACTGCAGGGTCACACAGCTGTGCAGCTTCACCACTGGGTCACACAGATATGCAGTTTCACTGCACGGTCAAACAGCTGTCTAGGTTCACTACTGGGTCACGTAGCTGTGTAGGTTCACTGCTGGGTCACACAGCTGTGCAGGTTCACTGCTGGGTCACTCAGCTGTGCAGGTTCACTGCTGGGTCACACAGCTGTGCAGGTTCACTGCTGGGTCACACAGCTGTACAGGTTCACTGCTGGGTCACACAGCTGTTCCATTTTCAGTGCTGGGTCACACAGCTGTGCAGGGTCACTGTTGGTTCATACAGCTGTGCAGATTCACTGCTGGGTCACACAGGTATGCAGGTTCACTGCTGGGTCACACAGCTGTGCAGGTTCACTGGTGGGTCACACAGCTGTGCAGGTTCACTGCTGGGTTTCACAGCTGTGCAGGCTCATTGCTGGGTCACACAGCAGTGCAGGATCACTGCTTGGTCGCACAGCTGTGCAGGTTCACTTTTGGGTCACACAGCTGTACAGGCTCACCGCTGGGTCACACAGATAAGCAGTTTCACTGCTGGGTCACACAGCTGTGCAGGATCACTGCTCGGTCACACAGCTGTGCAGTTTCACTGCTGGGTCACACAGCTGTGCAGGATCACTCCTGGGTCACACAGCTGTGCAGGTTCACTGCAGGGTCACACAGCTATGCAGGTTCCCCACTGGGTCACACAGATATGCAGTTTCACTGCTCGGTCAAACAGCTGTCTAGGTTCACTACTGGGGCACGGAGCTGTGCAGGTTCACTGCTGGGTCACACAGCTGTGCAGGTTCACTGCTGGGTCACACAGCTGTACAGGTTCACTGCTGGGTCACACAGCTGTTCCATTTTCAGTGCTGGGTCACACAGCTGTGCAGGGTCACTGTTGGTTCATACAGCTGTGCAGATTCACTGCAGGGTCACACAGGTATGCAGGTTCACTGCTGGGTCACACAGCTGTGCAGGTTCACTGCTGGGTCACACAGCTGTGCAGGTTCACTGCTGGGTCACACAGCTGTACAGGTTCACTTCTGGGTCACACAGCTGTTCCATTTTCAGTGCTGGGTCACACAGCTGTGCAGGGTCACTGTTGGTTCATACAGCTGTGCAGATTCACTGCTGGGTCACACAGGTATGCAGGTTCACTGCTGGGTCACACAGCTGTGCAGGTTCACTGCTGGGTCACACAGCTGTGCAGGTTCACTGCTGGGTCACACAGCTGTACAGGTTCACTTCTGGGTCACACAGCTGTTCCATTTTCAGTGCTGGGTCACACAGCTGTGCAGGGTCACTGTTGGTTCATACAGCTGTGCAGATTCACTGCTGGGTCACACAGGTATGCAGGTTCACTGCTGGGTCACACAGCTGTGCAGGTTCACTGGTGGGTCACACAGCTGTGCAGGTTCACTGCTGGGTTTCACAGCTGTGCAGGCTCATTGCTGGGTCACACAGCAGTGCAGGATCACTGCTTGGTCGCACAGCTGTGCAGGTTCACTTTTGGTCACACAGCTGTACAGGCTCACCGCTGGGTCACACATATAAGCAGTTTCACTGCCGGGTCACACAGCTGTGCAGGATCACTGCTCGGTCACACAGCTGTGCAGTTTCACTGCTGGGTCACACAGCTGTGCAGGATCACTCCTGGGTCACACAGCTATGCAGGTTCACTGCAGGGTCACACAGCTATGCAGGTTCACCACTGGGTCACACAGATATGCAGTTTCACAGCTCGGTCAAACAGCTGTCTCGGTTCACTACTGGGTCACGGAGCTGTGTAGGTTCACTGCTGGGTCACACAGCTGTGCAGGTTCACTGCTGGGTCACACAGCTGTGCAGGTTCACTGCTGGGTCACACAGCTGTGCAGGTTCACTGCTGGGTCACACAGCTGTGCAGGTTCACTGCTGGGTCACACAGCTGTACAGGTTCACTGCTGGGTCACACAGCTGTTCCATTTTCAGTGCTGGGTCACACAGCTGTGCAGGGTCACTGTTGGTTCATACAGCTGTGCAGATTCACTGCTGGGTCACACAGGTATGCAGGTTCACTGCTGGGTCACACAGCTGTGCAGGTTCACTGGTGGGTCACACAGCTGTGCAGGTTCACTGCTGGGTTTCACAGCTGTGCAGGCTCATTGCAGGGTCACACAGCAGTGCTGGATCACTGCTTGGTCGCACAGCTGTGCAGGTTCACTTTTGGGTCACACAGCTGTACAGGCTCACCGCTGGGTCACACAGATAAGCAGTTTCACTGCTGGGTCTCACAGCTGTGCAGGAACACTGCTCGGTCACACAGCTGTGCAGTTTCACTGCTGGGCCACACAGCTGTGCAGGTTCACTGCTGGGTCACACACGTATGCAGATTCACTGATGCGTCACAAAGCTGTACAGTTTCACTGCTCGTTCACACAGCTGTGCAGGTTCATTGCTTGGTCACACAGCTGTACAGATTCACTACTGGGTCACACAACTGCAAATTCACTGTTGGGTCATCCAGCTGTGCAGGTTCACAGCTGGGTCACACAGCTGTGCAGGTTCACTGGTGAGTCACACAGCTGTGCAGTTTCACTGCTGGTTCACACAGCTGCGCAGGTTCACTGGTGGGTCACACAGCTGTGCAGGTTCATTGCTGGGTCACACAGCTGTGCAGATGCACTGCAGGGTCACACAGCTGTACAGGTTCACTGTTGGGTCACACAGCTGTGCATATTCACTGCTGGGTCACACAGCTGTGCAGATTCACTGCTGGGTCACACAGCTGTGGAGGTTCACTGCTGGGTCACACAGCTGTGCAGGTTCACTGCTGGGTCACACAGCTCTGCAGGTTCACTGTTGGGTCACACAGCTGTACAGGATCACTGCTGGGTCACACAGCTGTGCAGGTTCACTGCTGGGTCACACAGCTGTGCAGGTTCACTGCTGGGTCACACAGCTGTGCATGTTCACTTTTGGGTCACACAGCTGTACAGGATCACTGCTGGGTCACACAGCTATGCAGGCTCTCTGCTGGGTCACACACCTGTGCAGATTAACCGCTAGGTCACACAGCTGTGCAGATTCACTGCTGGATCACACAGCTGTGCAGATTCACTGCTGGATCCAACAGCTGTGCAGGTTCACTGCTGGGTCACACAGCTGTGCAGATTCACTGCGGGGTCACACAGCTGTGCATGTTCACTGCGGGGTCACACATCTGTACAGGTTCACTGCTGGATACAACAGCTGTGCAGGTTCTCTGCTGGGTCACACACCTGTGCAGAGTCACTGCTGGGTCACACACCTGTGCAGAGTCACTGCTGGGTCACACACCTGTGCAGATTCACTGCTGGGTCACACAGCTGTGCAGGTTCACTGTTTGGTCACACAGCTCTGCAGGGTCACTGCTGGGTCACACAGCTGTGCAGGTTCACTGTTTCGTCACACAGCTGTGCAGGTTCACTGCTGGGACACCCAGCTGTACAGGTTCACTGCTGGGTCACACAGCTGTGCAGGTTCACTGCTGCGTCATACAGCTGTACAGGCTCACTGCTGGGTCACATGGCTGTGCAGGTTCATTGCTTGGTCACACAACTGTACAGGCTCACTGCTGGATCACACAGCTGTGCTGGTTCATTGCTTGGTCACACAGCTGTGCAGGTTCACTTCTGGGTCACACAGCTGTGCAGGTTCTCTGCTGGGTCTCACAGCTGTGCAGGTTCACTGTTGGGTCATACAGCTGTACAGGATCACTCCTGGGTCACACAGGTATGCAGGTTCACTGCGGGGTCACACAGCTGTGCAGGTTCACCACTGGGCCACACAGATGTGCAGTTTCACTGCTCGGTCACACAGCTGTCTAGGTTCACTATTGGGTCACGTAGCTGTGCAGGTTCACTGCTGGGTCACACAGCTGTGCAGGTTCACTGTTGGGTCACACAGCTGTGCAGGTTCACTGCTGGGTCACACAGCTGTGCAGGTTCACTGCTGGGTCACACAGCTGTGCAGGTTCACTGCTGGGTCACACAGCTGTGCAGGTTCATTGCTTGGTCACACAGCTGTGCAGGTTCATTGCTTGGTCACACAGCTGTGCAGGTTCACTGCTGGGTCACACAGCTGTGCAGGTTCACTGCTGGGTCACACAGCTGTGCAGGTTCACTGCTGCGTCATACAGCTGTACAGGCTCACTGCTGGGTCACATGGCTGTGCAGGTTCATTGCTTGGTCACACAACTGTACAGGCTCACTGCTGGATCACACAGCTGTGCTGGTTCATTGCTTGGTCACACAGCTGTGCAGGTTCACTTCTGGGTCACACAGCTGTGCAGGTTCACTGCTGGGTCACACAGCTGTGCAGGTTCACTGCTGGGCCACACAGCTGTATAGGTTCACTGCTGGGTCACACAGCTGTGCAGGTTCACTGCAGGGTCACACGGCTGTGCAGGTTCACTGTTGGGTCACACAGCTGTGCAGGTTCACTGCTGCGTCATACAGCTGTACAGGCTCACTGCTGGGTCACACAGCTGTGCAGGTTCATTGCTTGGTCACACAGCTGTACAGGCTCACTGCTGGATTACACAGCTGTGCTGGTTCATTGCTTGGTCACACAGCTGTGCAGGTTCACTGCTGGGTCACACAGCTGTGCAGGTTCACTGCTGGGTCACACAGCTGTGCAGGTTCACTGCTGGGTCACACAGCTGTGCAGGTTCACTGCTTGTTCACACAGCTGTGCAGGTTCACTGCGTGGTCACACGGCTGTGCAGGTTCACTGTTGGGTCACACAGCTGTGCAGATTCACTGCTTGGTCACACAGCTGTGCAGGTTCACTGCTGGGTGACACAGCCGAGCCATTTTCAGTGCTGGGTCACACAACTGTGCAGGGTCACTGTTGGGTCATACAGCTGTGCAGGTTCACTGCTGGGTCACACAGCTGTGCAGATTCACTGCTGGGTGACACAGCCGAGCCATTTTCAGTGCTGGGTCACACAACTGTGCAGGCTCACTGTTGGGTCACACAGCTGTGCAGGTTCACTGCTGGGTCACACAGCTGTGCAGATTCACTGCTGGGTGACACAGCTGTGCCATTTTCAGTGCTGGGTCACACAGCTGTGCAGGGTCACTGTTGTGTCACACAGCTGTACTGGCTCACTGCTGGGTCACACAGCTGTACAGGTTCAGTGCTTGGTCAAACAACTGTACAGGTTAACTGCTGGGTCACACAGATGTACAGGTTCACTGCTGGGTCACGCTATGCAGATTCACTTCTGGGTCACACAGCTGTGCAGGTTCACTGCTTGGTCACACAGGTATGCATATTCACTGCTGGGTCACACAGCTGTGCTGGTTCTGTGCAGGGTCACACAGCTGTGCAGGTTCACTGTTCGGTCACACAGCTGTACAGGATCACTGCTGGGTCACACAGCTGTGCAGGTTCACCACTGGGTCACACAGTTATGCAGTATCACTGCTGGGTCACACAGATGTACAGGTTCACTGCTGGGTCACGCTATGCAGGTTCACTTCTGGGTCACGCAGCTGTGCAGGTTCACTGCTTGGTCACACAGGAATGCAGATTCACTGCTGGGTCACACAGCTGTGCAGGTTCACTGCTGGGTCACACAGCTGTGCAGGTTCATTGCTTGGTCACACAGCTGTGCAGGTTCATTGCTTGGTCACACAGCTGTGCAGGTTCACTGCTGGGTCACACAGCTGTGCAGGTTCACTGCTGGGTCACACAGCTGTGCAGGTTCACTGCTGCGTCATACAGCTGTACAGGCTCACTGCTGGGTCACATGGCTGTGCAGGTTCATTGCTTGGTCACACAACTGTACAGGCTCACTGCTGGATCACACAGCTGTGCTGGTTCATTGCTTGGTCACACAGCTGTGCAGGTTCACTTCTGGGTCACACAGCTGTGCAGGTTCACTGCTGGGTCACACAGCTGTGCAGGTTCACTGCTGGGCCACACAGCTGTGCAGGTTCACTGCTTGTTCACACAGCTGTGCAGGTTCACTGCGTGGTCACACGGCTGTGCAGGTTCACTGTTGGGTCACACAGCTGTGCAGGTTCACTGCTGCGTCATACAGCTGTACAGGCTCACTGCTGGGTCACACAGCTGTGCAGGTTCATTGCTTGGTCACACAGCTGTACAGGCTCACTGCTGGATTACACAGCTGTGCTGGTTCATTGCTTGGTCACACAGCTGTGCAGATTCACTGCTGGGTCACACAGCTGTGCAGGTTCACTGCTGGGTCACACAGCTGTGCAGGTTCACTGCTGGGTCACACAGCTGTGCAGGTTCACTGCTTGTTCACACAGCTGTGCAGGTTCACTGCGTGGTCACACGGCTGTGCAGGTTCACTGTTGGGTCACACAGCTGTGCAGATTCACTGCTGGGTGACACAGCCGAGCCATTTTCAGTGCTGGGTCACACAACTGTGCAGGCTCACTGTTGGGTCACACAGCTGTGCAGGTTCACTGCTGGGTCACACAGCTGTGCAGATTCACTGCTGGGTGACACAGCTGTGCCATTTTCAGTGCTGGGTCACACAGCTGTGCAGGGTCACTGTTGTGTCACACAGCTGTACTGGCTCACTGCTGGGTCACACAGCTGTACAGGTTCAGTGCTTGGTCAAACAACTGTACAGGTTAACTGCTGGGTCACACAGATGTACAGGTTCACTGCTGGGTCACGCTATGCAGATTCACTTCTGGGTCACACAGCTGTGCAGGTTCACTGCTTGGTCACACAGGTATGCATATTCACTGCTGGGTCACACAGCTGTGCTGGTTCTGTGCAGGGTCACACAGCTGTGCAGGTTCACTGTTCGGTCACACAGCTGTACAGGATCACTGCTGGGTCACACAGCTGTGCAGGTTCACCACTGGGTCACACAGTTATGCAGTATCACTGCTGGGTCACACAGATGTACAGGTTCACTGCTGGGTCACGCTATGCAGGTTCACTTCTGGGTCACGCAGCTGTGCAGGTTCACTGCTTGGTCACACAGGAATGCAGATTCACTGCTGGGTCACACAGCTGTGCAGGTTCACTGCTGGGTCACACAGCTGTGCAGGTTCATTGCTTGGTCACACAGCTGTGCAGGTTCATTGCTTGGTCACACAGCTGTGCAGGTTCACTGCTGGGTCACACAGCTGTGCAGGTTCACTGCTGGGTCACACAGCTGTGCAGGTTCACTGCTGCGTCATACAGCTGTACAGGCTCACTGCTGGGTCACATGGCTGTGCAGGTTCATTGCTTGGTCACACAACTGTACAGGCTCACTGCTGGATCACACAGCTGTGCTGGTTCATTGCTTGGTCACACAGCTGTGCAGGTTCACTTCTGGGTCACACAGCTGTGCAGGTTCACTGCTGGGTCACACAGCTGTGCAGGTTCACTGCTGGGCCACACAGCTGTGCAGGTTCACTGCTTGTTCACACAGCTGTGCAGGTTCACTGCGTGGTCACACGGCTGTGCAGGTTCACTGTTGGGTCACACAGCTGTGCAGGTTCACTGCTGCGTCATACAGCTGTACAGGCTCACTGCTGGGTCACACAGCTGTGCAGGTTCATTGCTTGGTCACACAGCTGTACAGGCTCACTGCTGGATTACACAGCTGTGCTGGTTCATTGCTTGGTCACACAGCTGTGCAGATTCACTGCTGGGTCACACAGCTGTGCAGGTTCACTGCTGGGTCACACAGCTGTGCAGGTTCACTGCTGGGTCACACAGCTGTGCAGGTTCACTGCTTGTTCACACAGCTGTGCAGGTTCACTGCGTGGTCACACGGCTGTGCAGGTTCACTGTTGGGTCACACAGCTGTGCAGATTCACTGCTTGGTCACACAGCTGTGCAGGTTCACTGCTGGGTGACACAGCCGAGCCATTTTCAGTGCTGGGTCACACAACTGTGCAGGGTCACTGTTGGGTCATACAGCTGTGCAGGTTCACTGCTGGGTCACACAGCTGTGCAGATTCACTGCTGGGTGACACAGCCGAGCCATTTTCAGTGCTGGGTCACACAACTGTGCAGGCTCACTGTTGGGTCACACAGCTGTGCAGGTTCACTGCTGGGTCACACAGCTGTGCAGATTCACTGCTGGGTGACACAGCTGTGCCATTTTCAGTGCTGGGTCACACAGCTGTGCAGGGTCACTGTTGTGTCACACAGCTGTACTGGCTCACTGCTGGGTCACACAGCTGTACAGGTTCAGTGCTTGGTCAAACAACTGTACAGGTTAACTGCTGGGTCACACAGATGTACAGGTTCACTGCTGGGTCACGCTATGCAGATTCACTTCTGGGTCACACAGCTGTGCAGGTTCACTGCTTGGTCACACAGGTATGCATATTCACTGCTGGGTCACACAGCTGTGCTGGTTCTGTGCAGGGTCACACAGCTGTGCAGGTTCACTGTTCGGTCACACAGCTGTACAGGATCACTGCTGGGTCACACAGCTGTGCAGGTTCACCACTGGGTCACACAGTTATGCAGTATCACTGCTGGGTCACACAGATGTACAGGTTCACTGCTGGGTCACGCTATGCAGGTTCACTTCTGGGTCACGCAGCTGTGCAGGTTCACTGCTTGGTCACACAGGAATGCAGATTCACTGCTGGGTCACGCTATGCAGGTTCACTGCTGTGTCACACAGCTGAGCAGGTTCACTGCTGGGACACACAGCTGTGCAGGTTCACTGCTGGGTCACACAGCTGTGCTGGTTCTGTGCAGGGTCACACAGCTGTGCAGGTGCACTGTTGGGTCACACAGCTGCACAGGATCACTGCTGGGTCACACAGATAAGCAGTTTCACTGCTGGGTCACACAGCTGTGCAGGTACACTGCTCGGTCACACAGCTGTGCAGTTTCACTGCTGCGTCACAAAGCTGTACAGTTTCACTGCTGGTTCACACAGCTGTGCAGGTTGATTGCTTGGTCACACAGCTGTACAGATTCACTTCTGGGTCACACAACTGTGCAGATTCACTGTTGGGTCGTACAGCTGTGCAGGTTCACAGCTGGGTCACACAGCTGTGCAGATTCACTGCTTGGTCACACAGCTGTACAGATTCACTACTGGGTCACACAGTTGTGCAGGTTCACTGTGGGGCCACACAGCTGTGCAGTTTCACTGTTGGGTCACACAGCTGTGCAGTTTCACTGCTTGGTCACACAGCTGTGCAGGTTCATTGCTGGGTCACACAGCTGTGCAGATTCACTGCAGGGTCACACAGCTGTGCAGATTCACTGCTTGGTCAAACAGCTGTACAGATTCACTACTGGGTCACACAACTGTGCAGATTCACTGCTGGGTCACACAGCTGTGCAGGTTCACTGCTGGGTCACACAGCTGTGCAGATTGACTGCTGGGTCACACAGCTGTGCAGGTTGACTGCTGGGTCACACAGATGTGCAGGTTGACTGCTGGGTCACACAGATGTGCAGGTTGACTGCTGGGTCACACAGCTGTGCAGGTTCACTGCTGGGTCACACAGCTGTGCAGGTTCACTGCTGGGTCACACAGCTGTGCAGATTGACTGCTGGGTCACACAGCTGTGCAGGTTGACTGCTGGGTCACACAGATGTGCAGGTTGACTGCTGGGTCACACAGCTGTGCAGGTTCACTGCAGGGTCACACAGCTGTGCTGGTTCACTGCTGGGTCACACAGATGTGCAGGTTCACTGTTGGGTCACACAGCTGTACAGGATCACTCCTGCGTCACACAGCTATGCAGGTTCACTGCGGGGTCACACAGCTCTGCAGGTTCCCCACTGGGTTACACAGATATGCAGTTTCACTGCTCGGTCACACAGCTGTGAAGGTACACTACTGGGTCACGTAGCTGTGCAGGTTCACTGCTGGGTCACACAGCGGTGCAGGTTCACTGCTGGGTGACACAGCTGTGCAGGTTCATTGCTTTGTCACATAGCTGTGCAGGTTCACTGCTGGGTCACACAGCTGCGCAGGTTCACTCCTGCGTCACAGAGCTATACAGGCTCACTGCTGGGTCACATGGCTGTGCAGGTTCATTGCTTGGTCACGCAGCTGCGCAGGTTCACTCCTGCGTCACAGAGCTGTACAGGCTCACTGCTGGGTCACATGGCTGTGCAGGTTCATTGCTTGGTCACACAGCTGTGCAGGTTCACTGCTGGGTCACACAGCTGTGCAGGTTCACTGCTGGGTGACACAGCTGTGCATTTTCATTGCTTGGTCACACAGCTGTGCAGGTTGACTGCTTGGTCACACAGCTGTGCAGGTTCACTGCTTGGTCACACAGTTGTTCAGGTTCACTGTTAGGTCATACAGCTGTACAGTTTTACTGCTGGTCACACAGCTGTGCAGGTTCAGTGCTTGGTCACACAGCTGTACAGGTTCACTGCTTGGTCACACAGATGTACAGGTTCACTGCTGGGTCACACAGATGTACAGGTTCACTGCTGGGTCACGCTTTGCAGGTTCACTTCTGAGTCCCGCAGCTGTGTAGGTTCACTGCTGGGTCACACAGGTATGCAGGTTCACTGCTGGGTCACACAGGTATGCAGGTTCACTGCTGGGTCACATATCTGTGCAGGTTCATTGCTGGGTTACACAGCTGTGCAGTTTCACTGCTGAGTCACACAGCTGTACAGGTTCACTGCTGCGTCACGCATCTGTGCAGGTTCACTGCTGGGTTACACAGCTGTGCAGTTTCACTGCTGAGTCACACAGCTGTGCAGGTTCACTTCTGGGTCACACCGATCAGCAGTTTCACTGCTCGGTAACACAGCTGTGTAGGTTCACTACTGGGTCACGTAGCTGTGCAGGTTCACTGTTGGGTCACACAGCTGTGCAGTTTCACTGCTGGTTCACACAGCTGTGCAGTTTCACTGCTGGTTCACACAGCTGTGCAGTTTCACTGCTGGGTCACACAGCTGTGCAGATTCACTGCTTGGTCACACAGCTGTGCAGGTTCACTGGTGGGTCACACAGCTGAGCAGGTTTACTGCTGGGTCACACAGCTGAGCAGGTTTACTGCTGGGTCACACAGCTGAGCAGGTTCACTGCTGGGTCACACAGCTGTGCAGGTTCACTGCTGGGTCACACAGCTGTGCAGGTTCACTGCTGGGTCACACAGCTGTGCAGGTTCACTGCTTGTTCACACAGCTGTGCAGGTTCACTGCGTGGTCACACGGCTGTGCAGGTTCACTGTTGGGTCACACAGCTGTGCAGATTCACTGCTTGGTCACACAGCTGTGCAGGTTCACTGCTGGGTGACACAGCCGAGCCATTTTCAGTGCTGGGTCACACAACTGTGCAGGGTCACTGTTGGGTCATACAGCTGTGCAGGTTCACTGCTGGGTCACACAGCTATGCAGATTCACTGCTGGGTGACACAGCCGAGCCATTTTCAGTGCTGGGTCACACAACTGTGCAGGCTCACTGTTGGGTCACACAGCTGTGCAGGTTCACTGCTGGGTCACACAGCTGTGCAGATTCACTGCTGGGTGACACAGCTGTGCCATTTTCAGTGCTGGGTCACACAGCTGTGCAGGGTCACTGTTGTGTCACACAGCTGTACTGGCTCACTGCTGGGTCACACAGCTGTACAGGTTCAGTGCTTGGTCAAACAACTGTACAGGTTAACTGCTGGGTCACACAGATGTACAGGTTCACTGCTGGGTCACGCTATGCAGATTCACTTCTGGGTCACACAGCTGTGCAGGTTCACTGCTTGGTCACACAGGTATGCATATTCACTGCTGGGTCACACAGCTGTGCTGGTTCTGTGCAGGGTCACACAGCTGTGCAGGTTCACTGTTCGGTCACACAGCTGTACAGGATCACTGCTGGGTCACACAGCTGTGCAGGTTCACCACTGGGTCACACAGTTATGCAGTATCACTGCTGGGTCACACAGATGTACAGGTTCACTGCTGGGTCACGCTATGCAGGTTCACTTCTGGGTCACGCAGCTGTGCAGGTTCACTGCTTGGTCACACAGGAATGCAGATTCACTGCTGGGTCACGCTATGCAGGTTCACTGCTGTGTCACACAGCTGAGCAGGTTCACTGCTGGGACACACAGCTGTGCAGGTTCACTGCTGGGTCACACAGCTGTGCTGGTTCTGTGCAGGGTCACACAGCTGTGCAGGTGCACTGTTGGGTCACACAGCTGCACAGGATCACTGCTGGGTCACACAGATAAGCAGTTTCACTGCTGGGTCACACAGCTGTGCAGGTACACTGCTCGGTCACACAGCTGTGCAGTTTCACTGCTGCGTCACAAAGCTGTACAGTTTCACTGCTGGTTCACACAGCTGTGCAGCTTGATTGCTTGGTCACACAGCTGTACAGATTCACTTCTGGGTCACACAACTGTGCAGATTCACTGTTGGGTCGTACAGCTGTGCAGGTTCACAGCTGGGTCACACAGCTGTGCAGATTCACTGCTTGGTCACACAGCTGTACAGATTCACTACTGGGTCACACAGTTGTGCAGGTTCACTGTGGGGCCACACAGCTGTGCAGTTTCACTGTTGGGTCACACAGCTGTGCAGTTTCACTGCTTGGTCACACAGCTGTGCAGGTTCATTGCTGGGTCACACAGCTGTGCAGATTCACTGCAGGGTCACACAGCTGTGCAGATTCACTGCTTGGTCAAACAGCTGTACAGATTCACTACTGGGTCACACAACTGTGCAGATTCACTGCTGGGTCACACAGCTGTGCAGGTTCACTGCTGGGTCACACAGCTGTGCAGATTGACTGCTGGGTCACACAGCTGTGCAGGTTGACTGCTGGGTCACACAGATGTGCAGGTTGACTGCTGGGTCACACAGATGTGCAGGTTGACTGCTGGGTCACACAGCTGTGCAGGTTCACTGCTGGGTCACACAGCTGTGCAGGTTCACTGCTGGGTCACACAGCTGTGCAGATTGACTGCTGGGTCACACAGCTGTGCAGGTTGACTGCTGGGTCACACAGATGTGCAGGTTGACTGCTGGGTCACACAGCTGTGCAGGTTCACTGCAGGGTCACACAGCTGTGCTGGTTCACTGCTGGGTCACACAGATGTGCAGGTTCACTGTTGGGTCACACAGCTGTACAGGATCACTCCTGCGTCACACAGCTATGCAGGTTCACTGCGGGGTCACACAGCTCTGCAGGTTCCCCACTGGGTTACACAGATATGCAGTTTCACTGCTCGGTCACACAGCTGTGAAGGTACACTACTGGGTCACGTAGCTGTGCAGGTTCACTGCTGGGTCACACAGCGGTGCAGGTTCACTGCTGGGTGACACAGCTGTGCAGGTTCATTGCTTTGTCACATAGCTGTGCAGGTTCACTGCTGGGTCACACAGCTGCGCAGGTTCACTCCTGCGTCACAGAGCTATACAGGCTCACTGCTGGGTCACATGGCTGTGCAGGTTCATTGCTTGGTCACGCAGCTGCGCAGGTTCACTCCTGCGTCACAGAGCTGTACAGGCTCACTGCTGGGTCACATGGCTGTGCAGGTTCATTGCTTGGTCACACAGCTGTGCAGGTTCACTGCTGGGTCACACAGCTGTGCAGGTTCACTGCTGGGTGACACAGCTGTGCATTTTCATTGCTTGGTCACACAGCTGTGCAGGTTGACTGCTTGGTCACACAGCTGTGCAGGTTCACTGCTTGGTCACACAGTTGTTCAGGTTCACTGTTAGGTCATACAGCTGTACAGTTTTACTGCTGGTCACACAGCTGTGCAGGTTCAGTGCTTGGTCACACAGCTGTACAGGTTCACTGCTTGGTCACACAGATGTACAGGTTCACTGCTGGGTCACACAGATGTACAGGTTCACTGCTGGGTCACGCTTTGCAGGTTCACTTCTGAGTCCCGCAGCTGTGTAGGTTCACTGCTGGGTCACACAGGTATGCAGGTTCACTGCTGGGTCACACAGGTATGCAGGTTCACTGCTGGGTCACATATCTGTGCAGGTTCATTGCTTGGTCACATAGCTGTACAGGTTCACTGCTGCGTCACGCATCTGTGCAGGTTCACTGCTGGGTTACACAGCTGTGCAGTTTCACTGCTGAGTCACACAGCTGTGCAGGTTCACTTCTGGGTCACACCGATCAGCAGTTTCACTGCTCGGTAACACAGCTGTGTAGGTTCACTACTGGGTCACGTAGCTGTGCAGGTTCACTGTTGGGTCACACAGCTGTGCAGTTTCACTGCTGGTTCACACAGCTGTGCAGTTTCACTGCTGGTTCACACAGCTGTGCAGTTTCACTGCTGGGTCACACAGCTGTGCAGATTCACTGCTTGGTCACACAGCTATGCAGGTTCACAGCGGGGTCACACAGCTGTGCAGGATCACCACTGGGTCACACAGATATGCAGTATCACTGCTCGGTCACACAGCTGTGTAGGTTCACTACTGGGTCAAGTAGCTGTGCAGGTTCACTGTTGGGTCACACAGCTGTGCAGGTTCACTGCTGGGTCACACAGCTGTGCAGGCTCATTGCTGGGTCACATAGGTGTGCAGGTTCACTGCTGGGTCACACAGCTGTGCAGGTTCACTGCTGGGTCACACAGCTGTGCAGGCTCATTGCTGGGTCACATAGCTGTGCAGGTTCAGTGCTGGGTCGCACAGCTGTGCAGAGTCACTGTTGGGTCATACAGCTGTGCAGATTCACTGCTGGGTCACACAGCTGTGCAGGTTCATTGATGGGTTACACAGCTGTGCAGTTTCACTGCTGCGTCATACCGCTGTACAGGCTCACTGCTGGGTCACATGGATATGCAGGTTCATTGCTTGGTCACACAGCTGTGCAGGTTCACTGCTGAGTCACACAGCTGTGCAGGTTCACTGCTTGGTCACTCAGCTTGGCAGGTTCACTGCTGGGTCACACAGCTGTGCAGGTTCACTGGTGGGTCACACAGCTGTGCAGGTTCACTGCTGGGTGACACAGCTGTGCATTTTCATTGCTTGGTCACACAGCTGTGCAGGTTCACTGCTTGGTCACACAGCTGTGCAGGTTCACTGCTGGGTCACACAGCTGTGCAGGTTCACTGCTGGGTCACACAGCTATGATGGTTCACTGTACAGATGTGTGACACAGCTGTGCAGGTTCACTGCTTGGTCACATAGCTATGATGGTTCACTTTTGGGTCACACAGCTGTGCAGATTCACTGCTTGGTCACAGCTGTACAGGTTCAGTGCTTGGTCACACAGCTGTACAGGTTCACTGCTTGGTCACACAGGTATGCAGGTTCACTGCTGGGTCACACAGCTGTGCAGGTTCACTGCTTGGTCACGCAGGTATGCAGGTTCACTGCCTGGTCACATATCTGTGCAGGTTCATTGCTTGGTCACATAGCTGCACAGGTTCACTGCTGCGTCACGCAGCTGTGCAGGTTCACTGCTGGGTGACACAGCTGTGCATTTTCATTGCTTGGTCACACAGCTGTGCAGGTTGACTGCTTGGTCACACAGCTGTGCAGGTTCACTGCTTGGTCACACAGCTGTGCAGGTTCACTGCTGGGTCACACAGTTGTTCAGGTTCACTGTTGGGTCATACAGCTGTGCAGGGTCACTGTTGGGTCACACAGCTGTGCAGGTTCACTGCTTGGTCACACAGTTGTGCAGGTTCACTGCTGGGTCACACAGCTGTGCAGGTTCACTGCTTGGTCACACAGCTATGATGGTTCACTGCTGGGTGACACAGATGTGCAGGTTCACAGCTGGGTGACACAGCTATGCAGTTTCAGTGCTGCGTCACACAGTTGTGCAGGGTCACTGTTGGGTCATACAGCTGTACAGTTTTACTGCTGGTCACACAGCTGTGCAGGTTCACTGCTTGGTCACATAGCTGTACAGGTTCACTGCTTGGTTACATAGCTATTATGGTTCCCTGCTGGGTCACACAGCTGTGCAGGTTCACTGCTTGGTCACACAGCTATGATGGTTCACTGCTTGGTCACACAGTTGTGCAGGTTCACTGCTGGGTGACACAGCTATGCTGTTTCAGTGCTGCGTCACACAGTTGTGCAGGGTCACTGTTAGGTCATACAGCTGTACAGTTTTACTGCTGGTCACACAGCTGTGCAGGTTCAGTGCTTGGTCACACAGCTGTACAGGTTCACTGCTTGGTCACACAGATGTACAGGTTCACTGCTGGGTCACACAGATGTACAGGTTCACTGCTGGGTCACGCTTTGCAGGTTCACTTCTGAGTCCCGCAGCTGTGTAGGTTCACTGCTGGGTCACACAGGTATGCAGGTTCACTGCTGGGTCACACAGGTATGCAGGTTCACTGCTGGGTCACATATCTGTGCAGGTTCATTGCTTGGTCACATAGCTGTACAGGTTCACTGCTGCGTCACGCATCTGTGCAGGTTCACTGCTGGGTTACACAGCTGTGCAGTTTCACTGCTGAGTCACACAGCTGTGCAGGTTCACTTCTGGGTCACACCGATCAGCAGTTTCACTGCTCGGTAACACAGCTGTGTAGGTTCACTACTGGGTCACGTAGCTGTGCAGGTTCACTGTTGGGTCACACAGCTGTGCAGTTTCACTGCTGGTTCACACAGCTGTGCAGTTTCACTGCTGGTTCACACAGCTGTGCAGTTTCACTGCTGGGTCACACAGCTGTGCAGATTCACTGCTTGGTCACACAGCTGTGCAGGTTCACTGGTGGGTCACACAGCTGAGCAGGTTTACTGCTGGGTCACACAGCTGAGCAGGTTTACTGCTGGGTCACACAGCTGAGCAGGTTCACTGCTGGGTCACACAGCTGTGCAGGTTCACTGCTGGGTCACACAGCTGTGCTGGTTCTGTGCAGGGTCACACAGCTGTGCAGGTTCACTGTTGGGTCACACAGCTGTACAGGATCACTGCTGGGTCACACAGCTATGCAGGTTCACTGCAGGGTCACACATCTGTGCAGGTTCACCACTGGGTCACACAGATATGCAGTATCACTGCTCGGTCACACAGCTGTGTAGGTTCACTACTGGGTCACGTAGCTGTGCAGTTTCACTGCTGGGTCACACAGCTGTATAGGTTCACTGCTGGGTCACACAGCTGTTTCATTTTCAGTGCTGGGTCACACAGCTGTGCAGGGTCACTGTTGGTTCATACAGCTGTGCAGATTCACTGCTGCGTCACACAGGTATGCAGGTTCACTGCTTGGTCACACAGCTGAGCAGGTTCACTGGTGGGTCACACAGCTGTGCAGGTTCACTGGTGGGTCACACAGGTGTGCAGGTTCACTGCTGGGTTTCACAGCTGTGCAGGCTCATTGCTGGGTCATACAGCTGTACAGATTCACTACTGGGTCACACAACTGTGCAGATTCACTGTTGGGTCATACAGCTGTGCAGGTTCACAGCTGGGTCACACATCTGTGCAGATTCACTGCTGGGTCACACAGCTGTACAGATTCACTGCTGGGTCACACAGCTGTGCAGGTTCACTGCAGGGTCACACAGCTGTGCAGATTCACTGCTGGGTCACACAGCTGTGCAGATTGACTGCTGGGTCACACAGCTGTGCAGTTTCACTGCTGGGTCACACAGCTGTATAGGTTCACTGCTGGGTCACACAGTTGTGCAGGTTCACTGCAAGGTCACACAGCTGTGCTGGTTCACTGCTGGGTCACACAGCTGTGCAGGTTCACTGTTGGGTCACACAGCTGTACAGGATCACTCCTGGGTCACACAGCTATGCAGGTTCACTGCGGGGTCACACAGCTGTGCAGGTTCCCCACTGGGTTTCACAGATATGCAGTTTCACTGCTCGGTCACACAGCTGTGTAGGTTCACTACTGGGTCACGTAGCTGTGCAGGTTCACTGCTGGGTCACGTAGCTGTGCAGGTTCACTGCTGGGTCACACAGCTGTGCAGGTTCACTGCTGGGTCACACAGCTGTGCAGGTTCACTGCTGGGTCACACAACTGTTCAGGTTCACTGCTGCATCACACAGCTGTACAGGCTCATTGCTGGGTGACACAGCTGTGCAGGTTCATTGCTTGGTCACATAGCTGTGCAGGTTCACTGCTGGGTCACACAACTGTTCAGGTTCACTGCTGCATCACACAGCTGTACAGGCTCACTGCTGGGTGACACAGCTGTGCAGGTTCATTGCTTGGTCACATAGCTGTGCAGATTCACTGCTGGGTGACACAGCTGTGCCATTTTCAGTGCTGGGTCACACAGCTGTGCAGGGTCACTGTTGTGTCATACAGCTGTGCAGATTCACTGCTGCGTCACACAGCTGTACTGGCTCACTGCTGGGTCACACAGCTGTACAGGTTCAGTGCTTGGTCAAACAACTGTACAGGTTAACTTTTTTGGGTCACACAGATGTACAGGTTCACTGCTGGGTCACGCTATGCAGGTTCACTTCTGGGTCACGCAGCTGTGCAGGTTCACTGCTGGGTCACACAGCTGTGCTGGTTCTGTGCAGGGTCACACAGCTGTGCAGGTTCACTGTTGGGTCACACAGCTGTACAGGATCACTGCTGGGTCACACAGCTGTGCAGGTTCACCACTGGGTCACACAGATATGCAGTATCACTGCTGGGTCACACAGATGTACAGGTTCACTGCTGGGTCACGCTATGCAGGTTCACTTCTGGGTCACGCAGCTGTGCAGGTTCACTGCTTGGTCACACAGGTATGCAGATTCACTGCTGGGTCACGCTATGCAGGTTCACTGCTGGATCACACAGCTGAGCAGGTTCACTGCTGGGTCACACAGCTGTGCAGGTTCACTGCTGGGACACACAGTTGTGCAGGTTCACTGCTGGGTCACACAGCTGTGCTGGTTCTGTGCAGGGTCACACAGCTGTGCAGGTGCACTGTTGGGTCACACAGCAGCACAGGATCACTGCTGGGTCACACAGATAAGCAGTTTCACTGCTGGGTCACACAGCTGTGCAGGTACACTGCTCGGTCACACAGCTGTGCAGTTTCACTGCTGGGTCACACAGCTGTGCAGGTTCACTGCTGGGTCACACAGGTATGCAGATTCACTGCTGCGTCACAAAGCTGTACAGTTTCACTGCTGGTTCAGACAGCTGTGCAGGTTCATTGCTTGGTCACACAGCTGTACAGATTCACTTCTGGGTCACACAACTGTGCAGATTCACTGTTGGGTCGTACAGCTGTGCAGGTTCACAGCTGGGTCACACAGCTGTGCAGGTTCACTGCTGGGTCACACAGCTGTACAGATTCACTACTGGGTCACACAGTTGTGCAGGTTCACTGTGGGGTCACACAGCTGTGCAGTTTCACTGTTGGGTCACACAGGTGTGCAGTTTCACTGCTTGGTCACACAGCTGTGCAGGTTCATTGCTGGGTCACACAGCTGTGCAGATTCACTGCAGGGTCACACAGCTGTACAGGCTCACTGCTGGGTCGCATGGCTGTGCAGGTTCATTGCTTGGTCACACAGCTGTACAGGCTCACTGCTGGATTACACAGCTGTGCTGGTTCACTGCTGGGTCACACAGCTGTGCAGGTTCACTGCAGGGTCACACAGCTGTGCAGGTTCACTGCTGGGTCACACAGCTGTGCAGGTTCAGTGCTTGGTCACACAGCTGTGCAGGTTCACTGCTTGGTCACACAGCTGTGCAGGTTCACTGCTGGGTCACACAGCTGTGCAGATTCACTGCTGGGTGACACAGCTGTGCCATTTTCAGTGCTGGGTCACACAGCTGTGCAGGGTCACTGTTGTGTCATACAGCTGTGCAGATTCACTGCTGCGTCACACAGCTGTAATGGCTCACTGCTGGGTCACACAGCTGTACAGGTTCAGTGCTTGGTCAAACAACTGTACAGGTTAACTTTTTTGGGTCACACAGATGTACAGGTTCACTGCTGGGTCACGCTATGCAGGTTCACTTCTGGGTCACGCAGCTGTGCAGGTTCACTGCTTGGTCACACAGGTATGCATATTCACTGCTGGGTCACACAGCTGTGCTGGTTCTGTGCAGGGTCACACAGCTGTGCAGGTTCACTGTTGGGTCACACAGCTGTACAGGATCACTGCTGGGTCACACAGCTGTGCAGGTTCACCACTGGGTCACACAGATATGCAGTGTCACTGCTGGGTCACACAGATGTACAGGTTCACTGCTGGGTCACGCTATGCAGGTTCACTTCTGGGTCACGCAGCTGTGCAGGTTCACTGCTTGGTCACACAGGTATGCAGATTCACTGCTGGGTCACGCTATGCAGGTTCACTGCTGGATCACACAGCTGAGCAGGTTCACTGCTGGGTCACACAGCTGTGCAGGTTCACTGCTGGGACACACAGTTGTGCAGGTTCACTGCTGGGTCACACAGCTGTGCTGGTTCTGTGCAGGGTCACACAGCTGTGCAGGTGCACTGTTGGGTCACACAGCTGCACAGGATCACTGCTGGGTCACACAGATAAGCAGTTTCACTGCTGGGTCACACAGCTGTGCAGGTACACTGCTCGGTCACACAGCTGTGCAGTTTCACTGCTGGGTCACACAGCTGTGCAGGTTCACTGCTGGGTCACACAGGTATGCAGATTCACTGCTGCGTCACAAAGCTGTACAGTTTCACTGCTGGTTCAGACAGCTGTGCAGGTTCATTGCTTGGTCACACAGCTGTACAGATTCACTTCTGGGTCACACAACTGTGCAGATTCACTGTTGGGTCGTACAGCTGTGCAGGTTCACAGCTGGGTCACACAGCTGTGCAGGTTCACTGCTGGGTCACACAGCTGTACAGATTCACTACTGGGTCACACAGTTGTGCAGGTTCACTGTGGGGTCACACAGCTGTGCAGTTTCACTGTTGGGTCACACAGGTGTGCAGGTTCACTGCTTGGTCACACAGCTGTGCAGGTTCATTGCTGGGTCACACAGCTGTGCAGATTCACTGCAGGGTCACACAGCTGTGCAGATTCACTGCTTGGTCAAACAGCTGTACAGATTCACTACTGGGTCACACAACTGTGCAGATTCACTGCTGGGTCACACAGCTGTGCAGGTTCACTGCTGGGTCACACAGCTGTGCAGATTGACTGCTGGGTCACACAACTGTGCAGGTTGACTGCTGGGTCACACAGCTGTGCAGGTTCACTGCTGGGTCACACAGCTATGCAGGTTCACTGCTGGGTCACACAGCTGTATAGGTTCACTGCTGGGTCACACAGCTGTGCAGGTTCACTGCAGGGTCACACAGCTGTGCAGGTTCACTGCTGGGTCACACAGCTGTGCAGGTTCACTGCTGGGTCACACAGCTGTATAGGTTCACTGCTGGGTCACACAGCTGTTTCATTTTCAGTGCTGGGTCACACAGCTGTGCAGGGTCACTGTTGGTTCATACAGCTGTGCAGATTCACTGCTGCGTCACACAGGTATGCAGGTTCACTGCTTGGTCACACAGCTGTGCAGGTTCACTGGTGGGTCACACAGCTGTGCAGGTTCACTGGTGGGTCACACAGGTGTGCAGGTTCACTGCTGGGTTTCACAGCTGTGCAGGCTCATTGCTGGGTCATACAGCTGTACAGATTCACTACTGGGTCACACAACTGTGCAGATTCACTGTTGGGTCATACAGCTGTGCAGGTTCACAGCTGGGTCACACATCTGTGCAGATTCACTGCTGGGTCACACAGCTGTACAGATTCACTGCTGGGTCACACAGCTGTGCAGGTTCACTGCAGGGTCACACAGCTGTGCAGATTCACTGCTGGGTCACACAGCTGTGCAGATTGACTGCTGGGTCACACAGCTGTGCAGTTTCACTGCTGGGTCACACAGCTGTATAGGTTCACTGCTGGGTCACACAGTTGTGCAGGTTCACTGCAAGGTCACACAGCTGTGCTGGTTCACTGCTGGGTCACACAGCTGTGCAGGTTCACTGTTGGGTCACACAGCTGTACAGGATCACTCCTGGGTCACACAGCTATGCAGGTTCACTGCGGGGTCACACAGCTGTGCAGGTTCCCCACTGGGTTTCACAGATATGCAGTTTCACTGCTCGGTCACACAGCTGTGTAGGTTCACTACTGGGTCACGTAGCTGTGCAGGTTCACTGCTGGGTCACGTAGCTGTGCAGGTTCACTGCTGGGTCACACAGCTGTGCAGGTTCACTGCTGGGTCACACAGCTGTGCAGGTTCACTGCTGGGTCACACAACTGTTCAGGTTCACTGCTGCATCACACAGCTGTACAGGCTCATTGCTGGGTGACACAGCTGTGCAGGTTCATTGCTTGGTCACATAGCTGTGCAGGTTCACTGCTGGGTCACACAACTGTTCAGGTTCACTGCTGCATCACACAGCTGTACAGGCTCACTGCTGGGTGACACAGCTGTGCAGGTTCATTGCTTGGTCACATAGCTGTGCAGATTCACTGCTGGGTGACACAGCTGTGCCATTTTCAGTGCTGGGTCACACAGCTGTGCAGGGTCACTGTTGTGTCATACAGCTGTGCAGATTCACTGCTGCGTCACACAGCTGTACTGGCTCACTGCTGGGTCACACAGCTGTACAGGTTCAGTGCTTGGTCAAACAACTGTACAGGTTAACTTTTTTGGGTCACACAGATGTACAGGTTCACTGCTGGGTCACGCTATGCAGGTTCACTTCTGGGTCACGCAGCTGTGCAGGTTCACTGCTGGGTCACACAGCTGTGCTGGTTCTGTGCAGGGTCACACAGCTGTGCAGGTTCACTGTTGGGTCACACAGCTGTACAGGATCACTGCTGGGTCACACAGCTGTGCAGGTTCACCACTGGGTCACACAGATATGCAGTATCACTGCTGGGTCACACAGATGTACAGGTTCACTGCTGGGTCACGCTATGCAGGTTCACTTCTGGGTCACGCAGCTGTGCAGGTTCACTGCTTGGTCACACAGGTATGCAGATTCACTGCTGGGTCACGCTATGCAGGTTCACTGCTGGATCACACAGCTGAGCAGGTTCACTGCTGGGTCACACAGCTGTGCAGGTTCACTGCTGGGACACACAGTTGTGCAGGTTCACTGCTGGGTCACACAGCTGTGCTGGTTCTGTGCAGGGTCACACAGCTGTGCAGGTGCACTGTTGGGTCACACAGCAGCACAGGATCACTGCTGGGTCACACAGATAAGCAGTTTCACTGCTGGGTCACACAGCTGTGCAGGTACACTGCTCGGTCACACAGCTGTGCAGTTTCACTGCTGGGTCACACAGCTGTGCAGGTTCACTGCTGGGTCACACAGGTATGCAGATTCACTGCTGCGTCACAAAGCTGTACAGTTTCACTGCTGGTTCAGACAGCTGTGCAGGTTCATTGCTTGGTCACACAGCTGTACAGATTCACTTCTGGGTCACACAACTGTGCAGATTCACTGTTGGGTCGTACAGCTGTGCAGGTTCACAGCTGGGTCACACAGCTGTGCAGGTTCACTGCTGGGTCACACAGCTGTACAGATTCACTACTGGGTCACACAGTTGTGCAGGTTCACTGTGGGGTCACACAGCTGTGCAGTTTCACTGTTGGGTCACACAGGTGTGCAGTTTCACTGCTTGGTCACACAGCTGTGCAGGTTCATTGCTGGGTCACACAGCTGTGCAGATTCACTGCAGGGTCACACAGCTGTACAGGCTCACTGCTGGGTCGCATGGCTGTGCAGGTTCATTGCTTGGTCACACAGCTGTACAGGCTCACTGCTGGATTACACAGCTGTGCTGGTTCACTGCTGGGTCACACAGCTGTGCAGGTTCACTGCAGGGTCACACAGCTGTGCAGGTTCACTGCTGGGTCACACAGCTGTGCAGGTTCAGTGCTTGGTCACACAGCTGTGCAGGTTCACTGCTTGGTCACACAGCTGTGCAGGTTCACTGCTGGGTCACACAGCTGTGCAGATTCACTGCTGGGTGACACAGCTGTGCCATTTTCAGTGCTGGGTCACACAGCTGTGCAGGGTCACTGTTGTGTCATACAGCTGTGCAGATTCACTGCTGCGTCACACAGCTGTAATGGCTCACTGCTGGGTCACACAGCTGTACAGGTTCAGTGCTTGGTCAAACAACTGTACAGGTTAACTTTTTTGGGTCACACAGATGTACAGGTTCACTGCTGGGTCACGCTATGCAGGTTCACTTCTGGGTCACGCAGCTGTGCAGGTTCACTGCTTGGTCACACAGGTATGCATATTCACTGCTGGGTCACACAGCTGTGCTGGTTCTGTGCAGGGTCACACAGCTGTGCAGGTTCACTGTTGGGTCACACAGCTGTACAGGATCACTGCTGGGTCACACAGCTGTGCAGGTTCACCACTGGGTCACACAGATATGCAGTGTCACTGCTGGGTCACACAGATGTACAGGTTCACTGCTGGGTCACGCTATGCAGGTTCACTTCTGGGTCACGCAGCTGTGCAGGTTCACTGCTTGGTCACACAGGTATGCAGATTCACTGCTGGGTCACGCTATGCAGGTTCACTGCTGGATCACACAGCTGAGCAGGTTCACTGCTGGGTCACACAGCTGTGCAGGTTCACTGCTGGGACACACAGTTGTGCAGGTTCACTGCTGGGTCACACAGCTGTGCTGGTTCTGTGCAGGGTCACACAGCTGTGCAGGTGCACTGTTGGGTCACACAGCTGCACAGGATCACTGCTGGGTCACACAGATAAGCAGTTTCACTGCTGGGTCACACAGCTGTGCAGGTACACTGCTCGGTCACACAGCTGTGCAGTTTCACTGCTGGGTCACACAGCTGTGCAGGTTCACTGCTGGGTCACACAGGTATGCAGATTCACTGCTGCGTCACAAAGCTGTACAGTTTCACTGCTGGTTCAGACAGCTGTGCAGGTTCATTGCTTGGTCACACAGCTGTACAGATTCACTTCTGGGTCACACAACTGTGCAGATTCACTGTTGGGTCGTACAGCTGTGCAGGTTCACAGCTGGGTCACACAGCTGTGCAGGTTCACTGCTGGGTCACACAGCTGTACAGATTCACTACTGGGTCACACAGTTGTGCAGGTTCACTGTGGGGTCACACAGCTGTGCAGTTTCACTGTTGGGTCACACAGGTGTGCAGGTTCACTGCTTGGTCACACAGCTGTGCAGGTTCATTGCTGGGTCACACAGCTGTGCAGATTCACTGCAGGGTCACACAGCTGTGCAGATTCACTGCTTGGTCAAACAGCTGTACAGATTCACTACTGGGTCACACAACTGTGCAGATTCACTGCTGGGTCACACAGCTGTGCAGGTTCACTGCTGGGTCACACAGCTGTGCAGATTGACTGCTGGGTCACACAACTGTGCAGGTTGACTGCTGGGTCACACAGCTGTGCAGGTTCACTGCTGGGTCACACAGCTATGCAGGTTCACTGCTGGGTCACACAGCTGTATAGGTTCACTGCTGGGTCACACAGCTGTGCAGGTTCACTGCAGGGTCACACAGCTGTGCAGGTTCACTGCTGGGTCACACAGCTGTGCAGGTTCACTGCTGGGTCACACAGCTGTATAGGTTCACTGCTGGGTCACACAGCTGTGCAGGTTCACTGCTGGGTCACACAGGTATGCAGATTCACTGCTGCGTCACAAAGCTGTACAGTTTCACTGCTGGTTCAGACAGCTGTGCAGGTTCATTGCTTGGTCACACAGCTGTACAGATTCACTTCTGGGTCACACAACTGTGCAGATTCACTGTTGGGTCGTACAGCTGTGCAGGTTCACAGCTGGGTCACACAGCTGTGCAGGTTCACTGCTGGGTCACACAGCTGTACAGATTCACTACTGGGTCACACAGTTGTGCAGGTTCACTGTGGGGTCACACAGCTGTGCAGTTTCACTGTTGGGTCACACAGGTGTGCAGTTTCACTGCTTGGTCACACAGCTGTGCAGGTTCATTGCTGGGTCACACAGCTGTGCAGATTCACTGCAGGGTCACACAGCTGTACAGGCTCACTGCTGGGTCGCATGGCTGTGCAGGTTCATTGCTTGGTCACACAGCTGTACAGGCTCACTGCTGGATTACACAGCTGTGCTGGTTCACTGCTGGGTCACACAGCTGTGCAGGTTCACTGCAGGGTCACACAGCTGTGCAGGTTCACTGCTGGGTCACACAGCTGTGCAGGTTCAGTGCTTGGTCACACAGCTGTGCAGGTTCACTGCTTGGTCACACAGCTGTGCAGGTTCACTGCTGGGTCACACAGCTGTGCAGATTCACTGCTGGGTGACACAGCTGTGCCATTTTCAGTGCTGGGTCACACAGCTGTGCAGGGTCACTGTTGTGTCATACAGCTGTGCAGATTCACTGCTGCGTCACACAGCTGTACTGGCTCACTGCTGGGTCACACAGCTGTACAGGTTCAGTGCTTGGTCAAACAACTGTACAGGTTAACTGCTGGGTCACACAGATGTACAGGTTCACTGCTGGGTCACGCTATGCAGGTTCACTTCTGGGTCATGCAGCTGTGCAGGTTCACTGCTTGGTCACACAGGTATGCATATTCACTGCTGGGTCACACAGCTGTGCTGGTTCTGTGCAGGGTCACACAGCTGTGCAGGTTCACTGTTGGGTCACACAGCTGTACAGGATCACTGCTGGGTCACGCAGCTGTGCAGGTTCACTGCTTGGTCACACAGGTATGCAGATTCACTGCTGGGTCACGCTATGCAGGTTCACTGCTGGATCACACAGCTGAGCAGGTTCACTTCTGGGTCACACAGCTGTGCAGGTTCACTGCTGGGACACACAGCTGTGCAGGTTCACTGCTGGGTCACACAGCTGTGCAGGTTCAGTGCTTGGTCACACAGCTGTGCAGGTTCACTGCTTGGTCACACAGCTGTGCAGGTTCACTGCTGGGTCACACAGCTGTGCAGATTCACTGCTGGGTGACACAGCTGTGCCATTTTCAGTGCTGGGTCACACAGCTGTGCAGGGTCACTGTTGTGTCATACAGCTGTGCAGATTCACTGCTGCGTCACACAGCTGTAATGGCTCACTGCTGGGTCACACAGCTGTACAGGTTCAGTGCTTGGTCAAACAACTGTACAGGTTAACTTTTTTGGGTCACACAGATGTACAGGTTCACTGCTGGGTCACGCTATGCAGGTTCACTTCTGGGTCACGCAGCTGTGCAGGTTCACTGCTTGGTCACACAGGTATGCATATTCACTGCTGGGTCACACAGCTGTGCTGGTTCTGTGCAGGGTCACACAGCTGTGCAGGTTCACTGTTGGGTCACACAGCTGTACAGGATCACTGCTGGGTCACACAGCTGTGCAGGTTCACCACTGGGTCACACAGATATGCAGTGTCACTGCTGGGTCACACAGATGTACAGGTTCACTGCTGGGTCACGCTATGCAGGTTCACTTCTGGGTCACGCAGCTGTGCAGGTTCACTGCTTGGTCACACAGGTATGCAGATTCACTGCTGGGTCACGCTATGCAGGTTCACTGCTGGATCACACAGCTGAGCAGGTTCACTGCTGGGTCACACAGCTGTGCAGGTTCACTGCTGGGACACACAGTTGTGCAGGTTCACTGCTGGGTCACACAGCTGTGCTGGTTCTGTGCAGGGTCACACAGCTGTGCAGGTGCACTGTTGGGTCACACAGCTGCACAGGATCACTGCTGGGTCACACAGATAAGCAGTTTCACTGCTGGGTCACACAGCTGTGCAGGTACACTGCTCGGTCACACAGCTGTGCAGTTTCACTGCTGGGTCACACAGCTGTGCAGGTTCACTGCTGGGTCACACAGGTATGCAGATTCACTGCTGCGTCACAAAGCTGTACAGTTTCACTGCTGGTTCAGACAGCTGTGCAGGTTCATTGCTTGGTCACACAGCTGTACAGATTCACTTCTGGGTCACACAACTGTGCAGATTCACTGTTGGGTCGTACAGCTGTGCAGGTTCACAGCTGGGTCACACAGCTGTGCAGGTTCACTGCTGGGTCACACAGCTGTACAGATTCACTACTGGGTCACACAGTTGTGCAGGTTCACTGTGGGGTCACACAGCTGTGCAGTTTCACTGTTGGGTCACACAGGTGTGCAGGTTCACTGCTTGGTCACACAGCTGTGCAGGTTCATTGCTGGGTCACACAGCTGTGCAGATTCACTGCAGGGTCACACAGCTGTGCAGATTCACTGCTTGGTCAAACAGCTGTACAGATTCACTACTGGGTCACACAACTGTGCAGATTCACTGCTGGGTCACACAGCTGTGCAGGTTCACTGCTGGGTCACACAGCTGTGCAGATTGACTGCTGGGTCACACAACTGTGCAGGTTGACTGCTGGGTCACACAGCTGTGCAGGTTCACTGCTGGGTCACACAGCTATGCAGGTTCACTGCTGGGTCACACAGCTGTATAGGTTCACTGCTGGGTCACACAGCTGTGCAGGTTCACTGCAGGGTCACACAGCTGTGCAGGTTCACTGCTGGGTCACACAGCTGTGCAGGTTCACTGCTGGGTCACACAGCTGTATAGGTTCACTGCTGGGTCACACAGTTGTGCAGGTTCACTGCAAGGTCACACAGCTGTGCTGGTTCACTGCTGGGTCACACAGATGTGCAGGTTCACTGTTGGGTCACACAGCTGTACAGGATCACTCCTGGGTCACACAGCTATGCAGGTTCACTGCGGGGTCACACAGCTGTGCAGGTTCCCCACTGGGTTTCACAGATATGCAGTTTCACTGCTCGGTAACACAGCTGTGTAGGTACACTACTGGGTCACGTAGCTGTGCAGGTTCACTGCTGGGTCACACAGCTGTGCAGGTTCACTGCTGGGTCACACAACTGTTCAGGTTCACTGCTGCATCACACAGCTGTACAGGCTCACTGCTGGGTGACACAGCTGTGCAGGTTCATTGCTTGGTCACATAGCTGTGCAGGTTCACTGCTGGGTCACACAGCTGCGCAGGTTCACTCCTGCGTCACACAGCTGTACAGGCTCACTGCTGGGTCGTATGGCTGTGCAGGTTCATTGCTTGGTCACACAGCTGTACAGGCTCACTGCTGGATCACACAGCTGTGCTGGTTCACTGCTGGGTCACACAGCTGTGCAGGTTCACTGCTGGGTCACACAGCTGTGCAGGTTCACTGCTGGGTCACACAGCTGTGCAGGTTCAGTGCTTGGTCACACAGCTGTGCAGGTTCACTGCTTGGTCACACAGCTGTGCAGGTTCACTGCTGGGTCACACAGCTGTGCAGATTCACTGCTGGGTGACACAGCTGTGCCATTTTCAGTGCTGGGTCACACAGCTGTGCAGGGTCACTGTTGTGTCATACAGCTGTGCAGATTCACTGCTGCGTCACACAGCTGTACTGGCTCACTGCTGGGTCACACAGCTGTACAGGTTCAGTGCTTGGTCAAACAACTGTACAGGTTAACTGCTGGGTCACACAGATGTACAGGTTCACTGCTGGGTCACGCTATGCAGGTTCACTTCTGGGTCATGCAGCTGTGCAGGTTCACTGCTTGGTCACACAGGTATGCATATTCACTGCTGGGTCACACAGCTGTGCTGGTTCTGTGCAGGGTCACACAGCTGTGCAGGTTCACTGTTGAGTCACACAGCTGTACAGGATCACTGCTGGGTCACGCAGCTGTGCAGGTTCACTGCTTGGTCACACAGGTATGCAGATTCACTGCTGGGTCACGCTATGCAGGTTCACTGCTGGATCACACAGCTGAGCAGGTTCACTGCTGGGTCACACAGCTGTGCAGGTTCACTGCTGGGACACACAGCTGTGCAGGTTCACTGCTGGGTCACACAGCTGTGCAGGTTCAGTGCTTGGTCACACAGCTGTGCAGGTTCACTGCTTGGTCACACAGCTGTGCAGGTTCACTGCTGGGTCACACAGCTGTGCAGATTCACTGCTGGGTGACACAGCTGTGCCATTTTCAGTGCTGGGTCACACAGCTGTGCAGGGTCACTGTTGTGTCATACAGCTGTGCAGATTCACTGCTGCGTCACACAGCTGTAATGGCTCACTGCTGGGTCACACAGCTGTACAGGTTCAGTGCTTGGTCAAACAACTGTACAGGTTAACTTTTTTGGGTCACACAGATGTACAGGTTCACTGCTGGGTCACGCTATGCAGGTTCACTTCTGGGTCACGCAGCTGTGCAGGTTCACTGCTTGGTCACACAGGTATGCATATTCACTGCTGGGTCACACAGCTGTGCTGGTTCTGTGCAGGGTCACACAGCTGTGCAGGTTCACTGTTGGGTCACACAGCTGTACAGGATCACTGCTGGGTCACACAGCTGTGCAGGTTCACCACTGGGTCACACAGATATGCAGTGTCACTGCTGGGTCACACAGATGTACAGGTTCACTGCTGGGTCACGCTATGCAGGTTCACTTCTGGGTCACGCAGCTGTGCAGGTTCACTGCTTGGTCACACAGGTATGCAGATTCACTGCTGGGTCACGCTATGCAGGTTCACTGCTGGATCACACAGCTGAGCAGGTTCACTGCTGGGTCACACAGCTGTGCAGGTTCACTGCTGGGACACACAGTTGTGCAGGTTCACTGCTGGGTCACACAGCTGTGCTGGTTCTGTGCAGGGTCACACAGCTGTGCAGGTGCACTGTTGGGTCACACAGCTGCACAGGATCACTGCTGGGTCACACAGATAAGCAGTTTCACTGCTGGGTCACACAGCTGTGCAGGTACACTGCTCGGTCACACAGCTGTGCAGTTTCACTGCTGGGTCACACAGCTGTGCAGGTTCACTGCTGGGTCACACAGGTATGCAGATTCACTGCTGCGTCACAAAGCTGTACAGTTTCACTGCTGGTTCAGACAGCTGTGCAGGTTCATTGCTTGGTCACACAGCTGTACAGATTCACTTCTGGGTCACACAACTGTGCAGATTCACTGTTGGGTCGTACAGCTGTGCAGGTTCACAGCTGCGTCACACAGCTGTGCAGGTTCACTGCTGGGTCACACAGCTGTACAGATTCACTACTGGGTCACACAGTTGTGCAGGTTCACTGTGGGGTCACACAGCTGTGCAGTTTCACTGTTGGGTCACACAGGTGTGCAGGTTCACTGCTTGGTCACACAGCTGTGCAGGTTCATTGCTGGGTCACACAGCTGTGCAGATTCACTGCAGGGTCACACAGCTGTGCAGATTCACTGCTTGGTCAAACAGCTGTACAGATTCACTACTGGGTCACACAACTGTGCAGATTCACTGCTGGGTCACACAGCTGTGCAGGTTCACTGCTGGGTCACACAGCTGTGCAGATTGACTGCTGGGTCACACAACTGTGCAGGTTGACTGCTGGGTCACACAGCTGTGCAGGTTCACTGCTGGGTCACACAGCTATGCAGGTTCACTGCTGGGTCACACAGCTGTATAGGTTCACTGCTGGGTCACACAGCTGTGCAGGTTCACTGCAGGGTCACACAGCTGTGCAGGTTCACTGCTGGGTCACACAGCTGTGCAGGTTCACTGCTGGGTCACACAGCTGTATAGGTTCACTGCTGGGTCACACAGTTGTGCAGGTTCACTGCAAGGTCACACAGCTGTGCTGGTTCACTGCTGGGTCACACAGATGTGCAGGTTCACTGTTGGGTCACACAGCTGTACAGGATCACTCCTGGGTCACACAGCTATGCAGGTTCACTGCGGGGTCACACAGCTGTGCAGGTTCCCCACTGGGTTTCACAGATATGCAGTTTCACTGCTCGGTAACACAGCTGTGTAGGTACACTACTGGGTCACGTAGCTGTGCAGGTTCACTGCTGGGTCACACAGCTGTGCAGGTTCACTGCTGGGTCACACAACTGTTCAGGTTCACTGCTGCATCACACAGCTGTACAGGCTCACTGCTGGGTGACACAGCTGTGCAGGTTCATTGCTTGGTCACATAGCTGTGCAGGTTCACTGCTGGGTCACACAGCTGCGCAGGTTCACTCCTGCGTCACACAGCTGTACAGGCTCACTGCTGGGTCGTATGGCTGTGCAGGTTCATTGCTTGGTCACACAGCTGTACAGGCTCACTGCTGGATCACACAGCTGTGCTGGTTCACTGCTGGGTCACACAGCTGTGCAGGTTCACTGCTGGGTCACACAGCTGTGCAGGTTCACTGCTGGGTCACACAGCTGTGCAGGTTCAGTGCTTGGTCACACAGCTGTGCAGGTTCACTGCTTGGTCACACAGCTGTGCAGGTTCACTGCTGGGTCACACAGCTGTGCAGATTCACTGCTGGGTGACACAGCTGTGCCATTTTCAGTGCTGGGTCACACAGCTGTGCAGGGTCACTGTTGTGTCATACAGCTGTGCAGATTCACTGCTGCGTCACACAGCTGTACTGGCTCACTGCTGGGTCACACAGCTGTACAGGTTCAGTGCTTGGTCAAACAACTGTACAGGTTAACTGCTGGGTCACACAGATGTACAGGTTCACTGCTGGGTCACGCTATGCAGGTTCACTTCTGGGTCATGCAGCTGTGCAGGTTCACTGCTTGGTCACACAGGTATGCATATTCACTGCTGGGTCACACAGCTGTGCTGGTTCTGTGCAGGGTCACACAGCTGTGCAGGTTCACTGTTGGGTCACACAGCTGTACAGGATCACTGCTGGGTCACACAGCTGTGCAGGTTCACCACTGGGTCACACAGATATGCAGTATCACTGCTGGGTCACACAGATGTACAGGTTCACTGCTGGGTCACGCTATGCAGGTTCACTTCTGGGTCACGCAGCTGTGCAGGTTCACTGCTTGGTCACACAGGTATGCAGATTCACTGCTGGGTCACGCTATGCAGGTTCACTGCTGGATCACACAGCTGAGCAGGTTCACTGCTGGGTCACACAGCTGTGCAGGTTCACTGCTGGGACACACAGCTGTGCAGGTTCACTGCTGGGTCACACAGCTGTGCTGGTTCTGTGCAGGGTCACACAGCTGTGCAGGTGCACTGTTGGGTCACACAGCTGCACAGGATCACTGCTGGGTCACACAGATAAGCAGTTTCACTGCTGGGTCACACAGCTGTGCAGGTACACTGCTCGGTCACACAGCTGTGCAGTTTCACTGCTGGGTCACACAGCTGTGCAGTTTCACTGCTGGGTCACACAGCTGTGCAGGTTCACTGCTGGGTCACACAGGTATGCAGATTCACTGCTGTGTCACAAAGCTGTACAGTTTCACTGCTGGTTCAGACAGCTGTGCAGGTTCATTGCTTGGTCACACAGCTGTACAGATTCACTTCTGGGTCACACAACTGTGCAGATTCACTGTTGGGTCGTACAGCTGTGCAGGTTCACAGCTGGGTCACACAGCTGTGCAGGTTCACTGTGGGGTCACACAGCTGTGCAGTTTCACTGTTGGGTCACATAGCTGTGCAGATTCACTGCAGGGTCACACAGCTGTGCAGATTCACTGCTTGGTCAAACAGCTGTACAGATTCACTACTGGATCACACAACTGTGCAGATTCACTGCTGGGTCACACAGCTGTGCAGGTTCACTGCTGGGTCACACAGCTGTGCAGATTGACTGCTGGGTCACACAGCTGTGCAGGTTGACTGCTGGGTCACACAGATGTGCAGGTTGACTGCTGGGTCACACAGCTGTGCAGGTTCACTGCTGGGTCACACAGCTGTGCAGGTTCACTGCTGGGTCACACAGCTGTATAGGTTCACTGCTGGGTCACACAGCTGTGCAGGTTCACTGCAGGGTCACACAGCTGTGCAGGTTCACTGCAGGGTCACACAGCTGTGCTGGTTCACTGCTGGGTCACACAGATGTGCAGGTTCACTGTTGGGTCACACAGCTGTACAGGATCACTCCTGCGTCACACAGCTATGCAGGTTCACTGCGGGGTCACACAGCTGTGCAGGTTCCCCACTGGGTTACACAGATATGCAGTTTCACTGCTCGGTCACACAGCTGTGTAGGTACACTGCTGGGTCACGTAGCTGTGCAGGTTCACTGCTGGGTCACACAGCGGTGCAGGTTCACTGCTGGGTCACACAGCTGTGCAGGTTCACTGCTGGGTCACACAACTGTTCAGGTTCACTGCTGCATCACACAGCTGTACAGGCTCACTGCTGGGTGACACAGCTGTGCAGGTTCATTGCTTTGTCACATAGCTGTGCAGGTTCACTGCTGGGTCACACAGCTGTGCAGGTTCACTCCTGCGTCACAGAGCTGTACAGGCTCACTGCTGGGTCACATGGCTGTGCAGGTTCATTGCTGGGTCACACAGCTGTGCAGGTTCACTGCTGCGTCACGCAGCTGTGCAGGTTCACTGCTGGGTGACACAGCTGTGCATTTTCATTGCTTGGTCACACAGCTGTGCAGGTTGACTGCTTGGTCACACAGCTGTGCAGGTTCACTGCTTGGTCACACAGCTGTGCAGGTTCACTGCTGGGTCACACAGTTGTTCAGGTTCACTGTTGGGTCATACAGCTGTGCAGGGTCACTGTTGGGTCACACAGCTGTGCAGGTTCACTGCTTGGTCACACAGTTGTGCAGGTTCACTGCTGGGTCACACAGCTGTGCAGGTTCACTGCTTGGTCACACAGCTATGATGGTTCACTGCTGGGTGACACAGATGTGCAGGTTCACAGCTGAGTGAAACAGCTATGCAGTTTCAGTGCTGCGTCACACAGTTGTGCAGGGTCACTGTTGGGTCATACAGCTGTACAGTTTTACTGCTGGTCACACAGCTGTGCAGGTTCACTGCTTGGTTACATAGCTATTATGGTTCCCTGCTGGGTCACACAGCTGTGCAGGTTCACTGCTTGGTCACACAGCTATGATAGTTCACTGCTTGGTCACACAGTTGTGCAGGTTCACTGCTGGGTGACACAGCTATGCTGTTTCAGTGCTGCGTCACACAGTTGTGCAGGGTCACTGTTAGGTCATACAGCTGTACAGTTTTACTGCTGGTCACACAGCTGTGCAGGTTCAGTGCTTGGTCACACAGCTGTACAGGTTCACTGCTTGGTCACACAGATGTACAGGTTCACTGCTGGGTCACGCTTTGCAGGTTCACTTCTGAGTCCCGCAGCTGTGCAGGATCACTGCTGGGTCACACAGGTATGCAGGTTCACTGCTGGGTCACACAGGTATGCAGGTTCACTGCTGGGTCACATATCTGTGCAGGTTCATTGCTTGGTCACATAGCTGTACAGGTTCACTGCTGCGTCACGCAGCTGTGCAGGTTCACTGCTGGGTTACACAGCTGTGCAGTTTCACTGCTGAGTCACACAGCTGTGCAGGTTCACTGCTGTGTCACACCGATCAGCAGTTTCACTGCTCGGTAACACAGCTGTGGAGGTTCACTATTGGGTCACGTAGCTGTGCAGGTTCACTGTTGGGTCACACAGCTGTGCAGTTTCACTGCTGGTTCACACAGCTGTGCAGTTTCACTGCTGTTTCACACAGCTGTACAGTTTCACTGCTGGGTCACACAGCTGTGCAGATTCACTGCTTGGTCACACAGCTGTGCAGGTTCACTGGTGGGTCACACAGCTGTGCAGGTTCACTGCTGGGTCACACAGCTGCGCAGGTTCACTCCTGCGTCACACAGCTGTACTGGCTCACTGCTGGGTCGTATGGCTGTGCAGGTTCATTGCTTGGTCACACAGCTGTACAGGCTCACTGCTGGATCACACAGCTGTGCTGGTTCACTGCTGGGTCACACAGCTGTGCAGGTTCACTGCTGGGTCACACAGCTGTGCAGGTTCACTGCTGGGTCACACAGCTGTGCAGGTTCAGTGCTTGGTCACACAGCTGTGCAGGTTCACTGCTTGGTCACACAGCTGTGCAGGTTCACTGCTGGGTAACACAGCTGTGCAGATTCACTGCTGGGTGACACAGCTGTGCCTTTTTCAGTGCTGGGTCACACAGCTGTGCAGGGTCACTGTTGTGTCATACAGCTGTGCAGATTCACTGCTGCGTCACACAGCTGTACTGGCTCACTGCTGGGTCACACAGCTGTACAGGTTCAGTGCTTGGTCAAACAACTGTACAGGTTAACTGCTGGGTCACACAGATGTACAGGTTCACTGCTGGTCACGCTATGCAGGTTCACTTCTCGGTCATGCAGCTGTGCAGGTTCACTGCTTGGTCACACAGGTATGCATATTCACTGCTGGGTCACACAGCTGTGCTGGTTCTGTGCAGGGTCACACAGCTGTGCAGGTTCACTGTTGGGTCACACAGCTGTACAGGATCACTGCTGGGTCACACAGCTGTGCAGGTTCACCACTGGGTCACACAGATATGCAGTATCACTGCTGGGTCACACAGATGTACAGGTTCACTGCTGGGTCACGCTATGCAGGTTCACTTCTGGGTCACGCAGCTGTGCAGGTTCACTGCTTGGTCACACAGGTATGCAGATTCACTGCTGGGTCACGCTATGCAGGTTCACTGCTGGATCACACAGCTGAGCAGGTTCACTGCTGGGTCACACAGCTGTGCAGGTTCACTGCTGGGACACACAGCTGTGCAGGTTCACTGCTCGGTCACACAGCTGTGCTGGTTCACTGCTGGGTCACACAGCTGTGCAGGTTCACTGCTTGGTCACACAGTTGTGCAGGTTCACTGCTGGGTCACACAGCTGTGCAGGTTCACTGCTTGGTCACACAGCTATGATGGTTCACTGCTGGGTGACACAGATGTGCAGGTTCACAGCTGAGTGACACAGCTATGCAGTTTCAGTGCTGCGTCACACAGTTGTGCAGGGTCACTGTTGGGTCATACAGCTGTACAGTTTTACTGCTGGTCACACAGCTGTGCAGGTTCACTGCTTGGTTACATAGCTATTATGGTTCCCTGCTGGGTCACACAGCTGTGCAGGTTCACTGCTTGGTCACACAGCTATGATAGTTCACTGCTTGGTCACACAGTTGTGCAGGTTCACTGCTGGGTGACACAGCTATGCTGTTTCAGTGCTGCGTCACACAGTTGTGCAGGGTCACTGTTAGGTCATACAGCTGTACAGTTTTACTGCTGGTCACACAGCTGTGCAGGTTCAGTGCTTGGTCACACAGCTGTACAGGTTCACTGCTTGGTCACACAGATGTACAGGTTCACTGCTGGGTCACGCTTTGCAGGTTCACTTCTGAGTCCCGCAGCTGTGCAGGTTCACTGCTGGGTCACACAGGTATGCAGGTTCACTGCTGGGTCACACAGGTATGCAGGTTCACTGCTGGGTCACATATCTGTGCAGGTTCATTGCTTGGTCACATAGCTGTACAGGTTCACTGCTGCGTCACGCAGCTGTGCAGGTTCACTGCTGGGTTACACAGCTGTGCAGTTTCACTGCTGAGTCACACAGCTGTGCAGGTTCACTGCTGAGTCACACCGATCAGCAGTTTCACTGCTCGGTAACACAGCTGTGGAGGTTCACTATTGGGTCACGTAGCTGTGCAGGTTCACTGTTGGGTCACACAGCTGTGCAGTTTCACTGCTGGTTCACACAGCTGTGCAGTTTCACTGCTGTTTCACACAGCTGTACAGTTTCACTGCTGGGTCACACAGCTGTGCAGATTCACTGCTTGGTCACACAGCTGTGCAGGTTCACTGGTGGGTCACACAGCTGTGCAGGTTCACTGCTGGGTCACACAGCTGCGCAGGTTCACTCCTGCGTCACACAGCTGTACAAGCTCACTGCTGGGTCGTATGGCTGTGCAGGTTCATTGCTTGGTCACACAGCTGTACAGGCTCACTGCTGGATCACACAGCTGTGCTGGTTCACTGCTGGGTCACACAGCTGTGCAGGTTCACTGCTGGGTCACACAGCTGTGCAGGTTCACTGCTGGGTCACACAGCTGTGCAGGTTCAGTGCTTGGTCACACAGCTGTGCAGGTTCACTGCTTGGTCACACAGCTGTGCAGATTCACTGCTGGGTGACACAGCTGTGCCATTTTCAGTGCTGGGTCACACAGCTGTGCAGGGTCACTGTTGTGTCATACAGCTGTGCAGATTCACTGCTGCGTCACACAGCTGTACTGGCTCACTGCTGGGTCACACAGCTGTACAGGTTCAGTGCTTGGTCAAACAACTGTACAGGTTAACTGCTGGGTCACACAGATGTACAGGTTCACTGCTGGGTCACGCTATGCAGGTTCACTTCTGGGTCATGCAGCTGTGCAGGTTCACTGCTTGGTCACACAGGTATGCATATTCACTGCTGGGTCACACAGCTGTGCTGGTTCTGTGCAGGGTCACACAGCTGTGCAGGTTCACTGTTGGGTCACACAGCTGTACAGGATCACTGCTGGGTCACACAGCTGTGCAGGTTCACCACTGGGTCACACAGATATGCAGTATCACTGCTGGGTCACACAGATGTACAGGTTCACTTTTGGGTCACGCTATGCAGGTTCACTTCTGGGTCACGCAGCTGTGCAGGTTCACTGCTTGGTCACACAGGTATGCAGATTCACTGCTGGGTCACGCTATGCAGGTTCACTGCTGGATCACACAGCTGAGCAGGTTCACTGCTGGGTCACACAGCTGTGCAGGTTCACTGCTGGGACACACAGCTGTGCAGGTTCACTGCTGGGTCACACAGCTGTGCTGGTTCTGTGCAGGGTCACACAGCTGTGCAGGTGCACTGTTGGGTCACACAGCTGCACAGGATCACTGCTGGGTCACACAGATAAGCAGTTTCACTGCTGGGTCACACAGCTGTGCAGGTACACTGCTCGGTCACACAGCTGTGCAGTTTCACTGCTGGGTCACACAGCTGTGCAGGTTCACTGCTGGGTCACACAGGTATGCAGATTCACTGCTGTGTCACAAAGCTGTACAGTTTCACTGCTGGTTCAGACAGCTGTGCAGGTTCATTGCTTGGTCACACAGCTGTACAGATTCACTTCTGGGTCACACAACTGTGCAGATTCACTGTTGGTCGTACAGCTGTGCAGGTTCACAGCTGGGTCACACAGCTGTGCAGGTTCACTGTGGGGTCACACAGCTGTGCAGTTTCACTGTTGGGTCACACAGCTGTGCAGATTCACTGCAGGGTCACACAGCTGTGCAGATTCACTGCTTGGTCAAACAGCTGTACAGATTCACTACTGGATCACACAACTGTGCAGATTCACTGCTGGGTCACACAGCTGTGCAGGTTCACTGCTGGGTCACACAGCTGTGCAGATTGACTGCTGGGTCACACAGCTGTGCAGGTTGACTGCTGGGTCACACAGATGTGCAGGTTGACTGCTGGGTCACACAGCTGTGCAGGTTCACTGCTGGGTCACACAGCTGTGCAGGTTCACTGCTGGGTCACACAGCTGTATAGGTTCACTGCTGGGTCACACAGCTGTGCAGGTTCACTGCAGGGTCACACAGCTGTGCTGGTTCACTGCTGGGTCACACAGATGTGCAGGTTCACTGTTGGGTCACACAGCTGTACAGGATCACTCCTGCGTCACACAGCTATGCAGGTTCACTGCGGGGTCACACAGCTGTGCAGGTTCCCCACTGGGTTACACAGATATGCAGTTTCACTGCTCGGTCACACAGCTGTGTAGGTACACTGCTGGGTCACGTAGCTGTGCAGGTTCACTGCTGGGTCACACAGCGGTGCAGGTTCACTGCTGGGTCACACAGCTGTGCAGGTTCACTGCTGGGTCACACAACTGTTCAGGTTCACTGCTGCATCACACAGCTGTACAGGCTCACTGCTGGGTGACACAGGTGTGCAGGTTCATTGCTTTGTCACATAGCTGTGCAGGTTCACTGCTGGGTCACACAGCTGCGCAGGTTCACTCCTGCGTCACAGAGCTGTACAGGCTCACTGCTGGGTCACATGGCTGTGCAGGTTCATTGCTGGGTCACACAGCTGTGCAGGTTCACTGCTGCGTCACGCAGCTGTGCAGGTTCACTGCTGGGTGACACAGCTGTGCATTTTCATTGCTTGGTCACACAGCTGTGCAGGTTGACTGCTTGGTCACACAGCTGTGCAGGTTCACTGCTTGGTCACACAGCTGTGCAGGTTCACTGCTGGGTCACACAGTTGTTCAGGTTCACTGTTGGGTCATACAGCTGTGCAGGGTCACTGTTGGGTCACACAGCTGTGCAGGTTCACTGCTTGGTCACACAGTTGTGCAGGTTCACTGCTGGGTCACACAGCTGTGCAGGTTCACTGCTTGGTCACACAGCTATGATGGTTCACTGCTGGGTGACACAGATGTGCAGGTTCACAGCTGAGTGACACAGCTATGCAGTTTCAGTGCTGCGTCACACAGTTGTGCAGGGTCACTGTTGGGTCATACAGCTGTACAGTTTTACTGCTGGTCACACAGCTGTGCAGGTTCACTGCTTGGTTACATAGCTATTATGGTTCCCTGCTGGGTCACACAGCTGTGCAGGTTCACTGCTTGGTCACACAGCTATGATGGTTCACTGCTTGGTCACACAGTTGTGCAGGTTCACTGCTGGGTGACACAGCTATGCTGTTTCAGTGCTGCGTCACACAGTTGTGCAGGGTCACTGTTAGGTCATACAGCTGTGCAGGTTCAGTGCTTGGTCACACAGCTGTACAGGTTCACTGCTTGGTCACACAGATGTACAGGTTCACTGCTGGGTCACGCTTTGCAGGTTCACTTCTGAGTCCCGCAGCTGTGCAGGTTCACTGCTGGGTCACACAGGTATGCAGGTTCACTGCTGGGTCACACAGGTATGCAGGTTCACTGCTGGGTCACATATCTGTGCAGGTTCATTGCTTGGTCACATAGCTGTACAGGTTCACTGCTGCGTCACGCAGCTGTGCAGGTTCACTGCTGGGTTACACAGCTGTGCAGTTTCACTGCTGAGTCACACAGCTGTGCAGGTTCACTGCTGAGTCACACCGATCAGCAGTTTCACTGCTCGGTAACACAGCTGTGGAGGTTCACTATTGGGTCACGTAGCTGTGCAGGTTCACTGTTGGGTCACACAGCTGTGCAGTTTCACTGCTGGTTCACACAGCTGTGCAGTTTCACTGCTGTTTCACACAGCTGTACAGTTTCACTGCTGGGTCACACAGCTGTGCAGATTCACTGCTTGGTCACACAGCTGTGCAGGTTCACTGGTGGGTCACACAGCTGAGCAGGTTCACTGCTGGGTCACACAGCTGTGCAGGTTCACTGCTGGGTCACACAGCTGTGCTGGTTCTGTGCAGGGTCACACAGCTGTGCAGGTTCACTGTTGGGTCACACAGCTGTACAGGATCACTGCTGGGTCACACAGCTATGCAGGTTCACTGCAGGGTCACACATCTGTGCAGGTTCACCACTGGGTCACACAGATATGCAGTATCACTGCTCGGTCACACAGCTGTGTAGGTTCACTACTGGGTCACGTAGCTGTGCAGGTTCACTGTTGGGTCACACAGCTGTGCAGTTTCACTGCTGGGTCACACAGCTGTGCAGGCTCATTGCTGGGTCACATAGTTGTGCAGGTTCACTGCTGGGTCACACAGCTGTGCAGGTTCACTGCTGGGTCACACAGCTGTGCAGGCTCATTGCTGGGTCACATAGCTGTGCAGGTTCAGTGCTGGGTCACACAGCTGTGCAGGTTCACTGCTGGGTCACACAGCTGTGCAGGCTCATTGCTGGGTCACACAGCTGTGCTGGTTCACTGCTGGGTCACACAGCTGTGCAGGTTCACTGTTGGGTCACACAGCTGTACAGGATCACTGCTGGGTCACACAGCTATGCAGGTTCACTGCGGGGTCACACAGCTGTGCAGGATCACCACTGGGTCACACAGATATGCAGTATCACTGCTCGGTCACACAGCTGTGTAGGTTCACTACTGGGTCAAGTAGCTGTGCAGGTTCACTGTTGGGTCACACAGCTGTGCAGGTTCACTGCTGGGTCACACAGCTGTGCAGGCTCATTGCTGGGTCACATAGGTGTGCAGGTTCACTGCTGGGTGACACAGCTGTGCAGGTTCACTGCTGGGTCACACAGCTGTGCAGGCTCATTGTTGGGTCACATAGCTGTGCAGGTTTAGTGCTGGGTCGCACAGCTGTGCAGAGTCACTGTTGGGTCATACAGCTGTGCAGATTCACTGCTGGGTCACACAGCTGTGCAGGTTCATTGATGGGTTACACAGCTGTGCAGTTTCACTGCTGCGTCATACAGCTGTACAGGCTCACTGCTGGGTCACATGGATATGCAGGTTCATTGCTTGGTCACACAGCTGTGCAGGTTCACTGCTGAGTCACACAGCTGTGCAGGTTCACTGCTTGGTCACTCAGCTTGGCAGGTTCACTGCTGGGTCACACAACTGTGCAGGTTCACTGGTGGGTCACACAGCTGTGCAGGTTCACTGCTGGGTGACACAGCTGTGCATTTTCATTGCTTGGTCACACAGCTGTGCAGGTTCACTGCTTGGTCACACAGCTGTGCAGGTTCACTTTTTGGCCACACAGCTGTGCAGGTTCACTGCTGGGTCACACAGCTGTGCAGGTTCACTGCTGGGTCACACAGCTATGATGGTTCACAGTACAGATGTGTGACACAGCTGTGCAGGTTCACTGCTTGGTCACATAGCTATGATGGTTCACTTTTGGGTCACACAGCTGTGCAGATTCACTGCTTGGTCACAGCTGTACAGGTTCAGTGCTTGGTCACACAGCTGTACAGGTTCACTGCTTGGTCACACAGGTATGCAGGTTCACTGCTGGGTCACACAGCTATGCAGGTTCACTGCTTGGTCACGCAGGTATGCAGGTTCACTGCCTGGTCACATATCTGTGCAGGTTCATTGCTGGGGCACACATGTGTGCAGGTTCACTGCTGGGTCACACAGATATGCAGGTTCACTGCTGGGTCACACATCTGTACAGGTTCACTGCTTGGTCACACAGATGTGCAGGTTCACTGCTTGGTCATACTGCTGTGCAGATTCACTGCTAGGTCACACAGCTGTACAGGTTCACTGCTGGGTCACACACCTGTGCAGATTCACTGCTGGGTCACACAGCTGTGCAGGTTCTCTGTTGGGTCACACAGCTGTACAGGTTCACTGCTGGATCCAAGATCTGTGCAGGTTCACTGCTGGGTGACACAGCTGAGCAGTTTCACTGCTGGGTCACACAGCTGTGCAGGTTCTCTGCGGGGTCACACAGCTGTACAGGTTCACTGCTGGATCCAACAGCTGTGCAGATTCACTGCTGGGTCACACAGCTGTGCAGATTCACTGCTTGGTCACACAGCTGTGCAGGTTCACTCTTTGGTCACACAGCTGTGCAGGTTCACTGCTTGGTCAGACAGCTGTACAGGTTCACTGTTTCGTCACGCAGCCGTGCAGTTTCACTGCTGGACCAGATAGCTGTGCAGTTTCACTGTTTCGTCACACAGCTGTGCAGGTTCACTGTTTCGTCACACACCTGTGCAGGTTCACTGCAGGATCAGACAGCTGTGCAGGTTCACTGCAGGATCTGACAGCTGTGCAGGTTCACTGCTGGATCACACAGCTGTGCAGGTTCACTGCTGGGTCACACAGCTGTGCAGGTTCACTGCTGGATCACACAGCTGTGCAGGTTCACTGCTGGATCACACAGCTGTGCAGGTTCACTGCAGGGTCACACAGCTGTGCTGGTTCACTGTTGGGTCACACAGTTGTACAGGATCACTCCTGGGTCACACAGCTATGCAGGTTCACTGCGGGGTCACACAGCTGTGCAGGTTCACCACTCGGTTACACAGATATGCAGTTTCACTGCTCGGTCACACAGCTGTGTAGGTTCACTACTGGGTCACGTAGCTGTGCAGCTTCACTGCTGGGTCACACAGCTGTGCAGGTTCACTGCTGGGTCACACAGCTGTGCAGGCTCATTGCTGGGTCACACAGCTGTGCAGGTTCACTGCTGGGTCACACAGCTGTGCAGGTTCACTGCTGCGTCACACAGCTGTGCAGGCTCACTGCTGGGTCACATGGCTGTGCAGGTTCATTGCTTGGTCACACAGATGTACAGGCTCACTGCTGGGTCACACAGCTATGCAGGTTCACTGCTGGGTCACACAGCTGTGCAGGTTCATTGCTGGGACACACAGCTGTGCAGATTCACTGCTTGGTCACACAGCTGTGCAGGTTCACTGCTGGCTGACACAGCTGTGCCATTTTCAGTGCTGGGTCACACAGCTGTGCAGGGTCACTGTTGGGTCATACAGCTGTGCAGATTCACTGCTGAGTCACACTGGTATGCAGGTTCACTGCTGGGTCACACAGCTGTGCAGTTTCACCGCTTGGTCACACAGCTGTGCAGTTTCACCGCTTGGTCACACAGCTGTGCAGTTTCACCGCTTGGTCACACAGCTGTGCAGGTTCACTGGTAGGTCACACAGCTGTGCAGGTTCACTGCTGGGTCACATATCTGTGCAGGTTCATTGCTTGGTCACGTAGCTGTACAGGTTCACTGCTGCGTCACGCAGCTGTGCAGGTTCACTGCTTCATCACAAAGCTATGATGGTTCACTGCTGGGTCACACAGATGTGCATGTTCACTGCTGGGTCACACAGCTGTGCAGGTTCACTGCCTGGTCACATATCTGTGCAGGTTCATTGCTTGGTCACATAGCTGTACAGGTTCACTGCTGCGTCACGCAGCTGTGCAGGTTCACTGCTGGGTCACACAGCTATGATGGTTCACTGCTGGGTGACACAGATGTGCAGGTTCACTGCTGGGTGACACAGCTATGCAGTTTCAGTGCTGCGTCACACAGTTGTGCAGGGTCACTGTTGGGTCATACAGCTGTACAGGTTCACTGCTGGTCACACAGCTGTGCAGGTTCACTGCTTGGTCACATAGCTATGATGGTTCCCTGCTGGGTCACACAGCTATGATGGTTCACTGCTTGGTCACATATCTGTGCAGGTTCATTGCTTGGTCACATAGCTGTACAGGTTCACCGCTGCGTCACACAGCTGTGCAGGTTCACTGCTGGGTCACACAGCTATGATGGTTCACTGCTGGGTGACACAGCTATGCAGTTTCAGTGCTGCGTCACACAGTTGTGCAGGGTCACTGTTGGGTCATACAGCTGTACAGGTTCACTGCTGGTCACACAGCTGTGCAGGTTCACTGCTTGGTCACAGCTGTACAGGTTCACTGCTTGGTCACACAGCTGTACAGGTTAACTGCTGGGTCACACAGATGTACAGGTTCACTGCTGGGTCACGCTATGCAGGTTCACATCTGCGTCACGCAGCTGTGCAGGTTCACTGCTTGGTCACACAGGTATGCAGGTTCACTGCTGGGTCACATATCTGTGCAGGTTCATTGCTTGGTCACGTAGCTGTACAGGTTCACTGCTGCGTCACGCAGCTGTGCAGGTTCACTGCTTCATCACAAAGCTATGATGGTTCACTGCTGGGTCACACAGCTGTGCAGTTTCACCGCTTGGTCACACAGCTGTGCAGTTTCACCGCTTGGTCACACAGCTGTGCAGTTTCACCGCTTGGTCACACAGCTGTGCAGGTTCACTGGTAGGTCACACAGCTGTGCAGGTTCACTGCTGGGTCACATATCTGTGCAGGTTCATTGCTTGGTCACGTAGCTGTACAGGTTCACTGCTGTGTCACGCAGCTGTGCAGGTTCACTGCTTCATCACAAAGCTATGATGGTTCACTGCTGGGTCACACAGATGTGCATGTTCACTGCTGGGTCACACAGCTGTGCAGGTTCACTGCCTGGTCACATATCTGTGCAGGTTCATTGCTTGGTCACATAGCTATGATGGTTCACTGCTGGGTGACACAGATGTGCAGGTTCACTGCTGGGTGACACAGCTATGCAGTTTCAGTGCTGCGTCACACAGTTGTGCAGGGTCACTGTTGGGTCATACACCTGTACAGGTTCACTGCTGGTCACACAGCTGTGCAGGTTCACTGCTTGGTCACATAGCTATGATGGTTCCCTGCTGGGTCACACAGCTATGATGGTTCACTGCTTGGTCACATATCTGTGCAGGTTCATTGCTTGGTCACATAGCTGTACAGGTTCACTGCTGCGTCACGCAGCTGTGCAGGTTCACTGCTTGGTCACACAGCTATGATGGTTCACTGCTGGGTGACACAGCTATGCAGTTTCAGTGCTGCGTCACACAGTTGTGCAGGGTCACTGTTGGGTCATACAGCTGTACAGGTTCACTGCTGGTCACACAGCTGTGCAGGTTCACTGCTTGGTCACAGCTGTACAGGTTCACTGCTTGGTCACACAGCTGTACAGGTTAACTGCTGGGTCACACAGATGTACAGGTTCACTGCTGGGTCACGCTATGCAGGTTCACATCTGCGTCACGCAGCTGTGCAGGTTCACTGCTTGGTCACACAGGTATGCAGGTTCACTGCTGGGTCACATATCTGTGCAGGTTCATTGCTTGGTCACGTAGCTGTACAGGTTCACTGCTGCGTCACGCAGCTGTGCAGGTTCACTGCTTCATCACAAAGCTATGATGGTTCACTGCTGGGTCACACAGATGTGCATGTTCACTGCTGGGTCACACAGCTGTGCAGGTTCACTGCCTGGTCACATATCTGTGCAGGTTCATTGCTTGGTCACATAGCTGTACAGGTTCACTGCTGCATCACACAGCTATGATGGTTCACTGCTTGGTCACACAGATGTGCAGGTTCACTGCTGGGTGACACAGCCATGCTGTTTCAGTGCTGCGTCACACAGTTGTGCAGGGTCACTGTTAGGTCATACAGCTGTACAGTTTTACTGCTGGTCACACAGCTGTGCAGGTTCACTGCTTGGTCACATAGCTATGATGGTTCACTTTTGGGTCACACAGCTGTGCAGATTCACTGCTTGGTCACAGCTGTACAGGTTCAGTGCTTGGTCACACAGCTGTACAGGTTCACTGCTTGGTCACACAGGTATGCAGGTTCACTGCTGGGTCACACAGCTGTGCAGGTTCACTGCTTGGTCACGCTGGTATGCAGGTTCACTGCCTGGTCACATAGCTGCACAGGTTCACTGCTGCGTCACGCAGCTGTGCAGGTCCACTGCTTGGTCACACAGCTGTGCTGGTTCACTGCTTGGTCACACAGATGTGCAGGTTCACTGCTGGGTCACACATCTGTACAGGTTCACTGCTTGGTCACACAGATGTGCAGTTTCACCGCTTGGTCACACAGCTGTGCAGTTTCCCCGCTTGGTCACACAGCTGTGCAGGTTCACTGCTGGGTCACACAGCTGTGCAGGTTCACTGCTGGGTCACACAGCTGTATAGGTTCACTGCTGGGTCACACAGCTGTGCAGGTTCACTGCAGGGTCACACAGCTGTGCTGGTTCACTGCTGGGTCACACAGCTGTATAGGTTCACTGCTGGGTCACACAGCTGTGCAGGTTCACTGCAGGGTCACACAGCTGTGCTGGTTCACTGCTGGGTCACACAGCTGTACAGGATCACTCCTGGGTCACACAGCTGTGCAGGTTCACTGCAGGGTCACACAGCTGTGCTGGTTCACTGCTGGGTCACACAGCTGTGCAGGTTCACTGTTGGGTCACACAGCTGTACAGGATCACTCCTGGGTCACACAGCTATGCAGGTTCACTGCGGGGTCACACAGCTGTGCAGGTTCACCACTCGGTTACACAGATATGCAGTTTCACTGCTCGGTCACACAGCTGTGTAGGTTCACTACTGGGTCATGTAGCTGTGCAGCTTCACTGTTGGGTCACACAGCTGTGCAGGTTCACTGCTGGGTCACACAGCTGTGCAGGCTCATTGCTGGGTCACACAGCTGTGCAGGTTCACTGCTGGGTCCCACAGCTGTGCAGGTTCACTGCTGCGTCACACAGCTGTACAGGCTCACTGCTGGGTCACACAGCTGTGCAGGTTCACTGCTGGGTCACACAGCTGTGCAGGTTCACTGCTGGGACACACAGCTGTGCAGGATCACTGCTGGGACACACAGCTGTGCAGATTCACTGCTTGGTCACACAGCTGTGCAGGTTCACTGCTGGCTGACACAGCTGTGCCATTTTCAGTGCTGGGTCACACAGCTGTGCAGGTTCACTGCTGGGTCACACAGCTGTGCAGGTTCACTGCTGGGACACACAGCTGTGCAGGATCACTGCTGGGACACACAGCTGTGCAGATTCACTGCTTGGTCACACAGCTGTGCAGGTTCACTGCTGGCTGACACAGCTGTGCCATTTTCAGTGCTGGGTCACACAGCTGTGCTGGTTCACTGCTGGGTCACACAGCTGTGCAGGTTCACTGTTGGGTCACACAGCTGTACAGGATCACTCCTGGGTCACACAGCTATGCAGGTTCACTGCGGGGTCACACAGCTGTGCAGGTTCACCACTCGGTTACACAGATATGCAGTTTCACTGCTCGGTCACACAGCTGTGTAGGTTCACTACTGGGTCATGTAGCTGTGCAGCTTCACTGTTGGGTCACACAGCTGTGCAGGTTCACTGCTGGGTCACACAGCTGTGCAGGCTCATTGCTGGGTCACACAGCTGTGCAGGTTCACTGCTGGGTCCCACAGCTGTGCAGGTTCACTGCTGCGTCACACAGCTGTACAGGCTCACTGCTGGGTCACACAGCTGTGCAGGTTCACTGCTGGGTCACACAGCTGTGCAGGTTCACTGCTGGGACACACAGCTGTGCAGGATCACTGCTGGGACACACAGCTGTGCAGATTCACTGCTTGGTCACACAGCTGTGCAGGTTCACTGCTGGCTGACACAGCTGTGCCATTTTCAGTGCTGGGTCACACAGCTGTGCAGGGTCACTGTTGGGTCATACAGCTGTGCAGATTCACTGCTGAGTTACACTGGTATGCAGTTTCACTGCTGGGTCACACAGCTGTGCAGTTTCACCGCTTGGTCACACAGCTGTGCAGATTCACCGCTTGGTCACACAGCTGTGCAGGTTCACTGGTAGGTCACACAGCTGTGCAGGTTCACTGCTGGGTCACACAGCTGTGCAGGTTCACTGCTGGGTCACACAGCTGTATAGGTTCACTGCTGGGTCACACAGCTGTGCAGGTTCACTGCAGGGTCACACAGCTGTGCTGGTTCACTGCTGGGTCACACAGCTGTGCAGGTTCACTGTTGGGTCACACAGCTGTACAGGATCACTCCTGGGTCACACAGCTATGCAGGTTCACTGCGGGGTCACACAGCTGTGCAGGTTCACCACTCGGTTACACAGATATGCAGTTTCACTGCTCGGTCACACAGCTGTGTAGGTTCACTACTGGGTCACGTAGCTGTGCAGGTTCACTGCTGGGTCACACAGCTGTGCAGGCTCATTGCTGGGTCACACAGCTGTGCAGGTTCACTGCTGGGTCACACAGCTGTGCAGGTTCACTGCTGCGTCACACAGCTGTACAGGCTCACTGCTGGGTCACATGGCTGTGCAGGTTCATTGCTTGGTCACACAGATGTACAGGCTCACTGCTGGGTCACACAGCTGTGCAGGTTCACTGCTGGGTCACACAGCTGTGCAGGTTCACTGCTGGGACACACAGCTGTGCAGATTCACTGCTTGGTCACACAGCTGTGCAGGTTCACTGCTGGCTGACACAGCTGTGCCATTTTCAGTGCTGGGTCACACAGCTGTGCAGGGTCACTGTTGGGTCATACAGCTGTGCAGATTCACTGCTGAGTCACACTGGTATGCAGGTTCACTGCTGGGTCACACAGCTGTGCAGGTTCACTGCTGGGTTTCACAGCTGTGCAGGCTCATTGCTGGGTCACACAGCAGTGCAGGTTCACGACTTGGTCGCACAGCGGTACAGGCTCACCGCTGGGTCACACAGCTGTGCAGGTTCACTGCTGGGTCACACAGGTACGCAGGTTCACTGCAGCATCATAAAGCTGTACAGTTTCACTGCTGGGTCACATAACTGTGCAGATTCACTGCTGGGTCACACAGGTATGCAGGTTCATTGCTTGGTCACACAGCTGTGCAGACTCATTGCTGGGTCCCACAGCTGTGCCGGTTCACTGCTGGGTCTCGTAGCTGTGCATGTTCACTGCTGGGTCACACAGCTATGATGGTTCACTGCTGGGTCACACAGATGTGCAGTTTCACTGCTGGGTGACACAGCTATGCAGTTTCAGTGCTGCGTCACACAGTTGTGCAGGGTCACTGTTGGGTCATACAGCTGTACAGGTTCACTGCTGGTCACACAGCTGTGCAGGTTCACTGCTTGTTCACATAGCTATGATGGTTCACTGCAGGGTCACACAGATGTGCATCTTCACTGCTGGGTGACACAGCTATGCAGTTTCAGTGCTGCGTCACACAGTTGTGCAGGGTCACTGTTGGGTCATAAAGCTGTACAGGTTCACTGCTGGTCACACAGCTGTGCAGGTTCACTGCTTGGTCACAGCTGTACAGGTTCACTGCTTGGTCACACAGCTGTACAGGTTAACTGCTGGGTCACACAGATGTACAGGTTCACTGCTGGGTCACGCTATGCAGGTTCACTTCTGCGTCACGCAGCTGTGCAGGTTCACTGCTTGGTCACACAGGTATGCAGGTTCACTGCTGGGTCACATATCTGTGCAGGTTCATTGCTTGGTCACGTAGCTGTACAGGTTCACTGCTGCGTCACGCAGCTGTGCAGCTTCACTGCTTGGTCACACAGCTGTGCTGGTTCACTGCTGGGAAACACATGTGTGCAGGTTCACTGCTGGGTCACACAGATATGCAGGTTCACTGCTGGGTCACACATCTGTACAGGTTCACTGCTTGGTCACACAGATGTGCAGGTTCACTGCTTGGTCATACTGCCGTGCAGATTCACTGCTAGGTCACACAGCTGTGCAGGTTCTCTGTTGGGTCACACAGCTGTGCAGGTTCACTGCTGGATCCAACAGCTGTGCAGGTTCACTGCTGGGTCACACAGCTGTGCAGTTTCACTGCTGGGTCACACAGCTGTGCAGGTTCACTGCTGGGTCACACAGCTGTGCAGGTTCTCTGCGGGGTCACACAGCTGTGCAGGTTCTCTGCGGGGTCACACAGCTGTAGGTTCACTGCTGGATCCAACAGCTGTGCAGATTCACTGCTGGGTCACACAGTTGTGCAGGTTCATTGCTTGGTCACATAGCTGTACAGGTTCACTGCGGCGTCACGCAGCTGTGCAGGTTCACTCTTTGGTCACACAGCTGTGCAGTTTCACTGCTGGGTCACACAGCTGTACAGGTTCACTGTTTCGTCACACAGCTGTGCAGGTTCACTGCTGGACCAGACAGCTGTGCAGTTTCACTGTTTTGTCACACAACTGTGCAGGTTCACTGCAGGATCAGACAGCTGTGCAGGTTCACTGCTCGGTCACACAGCTGTACAGGTTCACTGCTGGGTCACACAGCTGTGCAGATTCACTGCTGGGTCACACAGCTGTGCAGGTTCACTGTTGGGTCACACAGCTGTACAGGATCACTCCTGGGTCACACAGCTAGGCAGGTTCAGTGCGGGGTCACACAGCTGTGCAGGTTCACCACTGGGTTACACAGATATGCAGTTTCACTGCTCGGTCACACAGCTGTGTAGGTTCACTACTGGGTCACGTAGCTGTGCAGGTTCACAGCTGGGTCACACAGCTGTGCAGGTTCACTGCTGGGTCACACAGCTGTGCAGGTTCACTGCTGGGTCACACAACTGTTCAGGTTCACTGCTGCATCACTCAGCTGTACAGGCTCACTGCTGGGTCACACAGCTGTACAGGATCACTCCTGGGTCACACAGCTGTGCAGGTTCACTGCTGCGTCACACAGCTGTACAGGCTCACTGCTGGGTCACATGGCTGTGGAGGTTCATTGCTTGGTCACACAGCTTGACAGGCTCACTGCTGGGTCACACAGCTGTACAGGTTCATTGCTTGGTCACACAGCTGTGCAGGTTCACTGCTGGGTCACACAGCTGTGCAGGTTCACTGCTGGGTCACACAGCTGTGCAGGTTCACTGCTGGGACACACAGCTGTGCAGATTCACTGCTTGGTCACACAGCTGTGCAGGTTCACTGCTGGCTGACACAGCTGTGCCATTTTCAGTGCTGGGTCACAAAGCTGTGCAGGGTCACTGTTGTGTCATACAGCTGTGCAGATTCACTGCTGGGTCACACTGGTATGCAGGTTCACTGCATGGTCACACAGCTGTGCAGTTTCACCGCTTTGTCACACAGCTGTGCAGTTTCACCGCTTGGTCACACAGCTGTGCAGTTTCACCACTTGGTCACACAGCTGTGCAGGTTCACTGGTGGGTCACACAGCTGTGCAGGTTCACTGCTGGGTCATACTGCTGTGCAGATTCACTGCTAGGTCACACAGCTGTTCAGGTTCACTGCTGGGTCACACACCTGTGCAGATTCACTGTTGGGTCACACAATTGTGCAGGTTCTCTGTTGGGTCACACAGCTGTACAGGTTCACTGCTGGATCCAACAGCTGTGCAGGTTCACTGCTTGGTCACACAGCTGTGCACTTTCACTGCTGGGTCACACAGCTGTGCAGGTTCACTGCTGGGTCACACAGCTGTGCAGATTCACTGCTGGGTCACACAGTTGTGCAGATTCACTGCTGGGTCACACAGCTGTGCGGATTCACTGCTTGGTCACACAGCTGTGCAGGTTCACTCTTTGGTCACACAGCTGTGCAGGTTCACTGCTGGACCAGACAGCTGTGCAGTTTCACTTTTTCGTCACACAGCTGTGCAGGTTCACTGGTGGGTCACACATCTGTGCAGGTTCACTGCTGGGTCACACAGCTGTGCAGGTTCTCTGTTGGGTCACACAGCTGTACAGGTTCACTGCTGGATCCAACAGCTGTGCAGGTTCTGTGCAGGGTCACACAGCTGTGTAGGTTCACTACTGGGTCACACAGCTGTGCAGGTTCACTTTTGGGTCACACAGCTGTGCAGGTTCTGTGCAGCGTCACACAGCTGTGTAGGTTCACTACTGGGTCACACAGCTGTGCAGTTTCACTGCTAGGTCACACAGCTGTGCAGGTTCACTGTTGGGTCACACAGCTGTGCAGGTTCACTCCTGGGTCACAGCTGTGCAGGTTCACTGCTGGGTCACACAGCTGTGCAGGTTCACTGCTTGGTCACACAGCTGTGCAGACTCATTGCTGGGTCACATACCTGTGCAGGTTCAGTGCTGGGTCACACAGCTGTGCAGGGTCACTGTTGGGTCAAACAGCTGTGCAGATTCACTGCTGGGTCACACAGGTATGCAGGTTCACTGCTTGGTCACACAGCTGTGCAGGTTCACTGCTTGGTCACACAGCTGTGCAGTTTCACTGCTGGGTCACACAGCTGTGCAGGTTCACTGGTGGGTCACACAGCTGTGCAGGATCACTGCTGGGTGACACAGCTGTGCATTTTCAGTGCTGGGTCACACAGCTGTGCAGGGTCACTGTTGGGTCATACAGCTGTGCAGGGTCACTGTTGGGTCACACAGGTATGCAGATTCACTGCTTGGTCACACAGCTTTGCAGGTTCACTGCTGGGTCACGTAGTTGTGCAGGTTCACTGCTGGGTCACACAGCTGTGCAGGTTCACTGCTGGGTCACACAGCTGTGCAGGTTCACTGCTTGGTCACACAGCTATGATGGTTCACTGCTGGATCACACACATGTGCAGGTTCACTGCTGGGTGACACAGCTATGCAGTTTCAGTGCTGCGTCACACAGCTGTGCAGGGTCACTGTTGGGTCATACAGCTGTACAGGGTCACTGCTGGTCACACAGCTGTACAGGTTCACTGCTTGGTCACAGCTGTACAGGTTCAGTCCTTGGTCACCCAGCTGTACAGGTTAACTGCTTGGTCACACAGATGTACAGGTTCACTGCTGGGTCACACAGATGTACAGGTTCACTGCTGGGTCACGCTATGCAGGTTCACGTCTGGGTCACGCAGCTGTGCAGGTTCACTGCTTGGTCAAAGCTGTACAGGTTCAGTGCTTGGTCACACAGCTGTACAGGTTAACTGCTTGGTCACACAGATGTACAGGTTCACTGCTGGGTCACGTAGCTCTGCAGGTTCACTGCTGGGTCACACAGCTGTGCAGGTTCACTGCTTGGTCACACAGCTATGATGGTTCACTGCTGGGTGACACAGATTTGCAGTTTCACTGCTGGGTGACACAGCTATGCAGTTTCAGTGCTGCGTCACACAGTTGTGCAGGGTCACTGTTGGGTCATACAGCTGTACAGGTTCACTGCTGGTCACACAGCTGTGCAGGTTCACTGCTTGGTCACATAGCTATGATGGTTCACTGCTGTGTCACACAGATGTGCAGCTTCACTGCTGGGTGACACAGCTATGCAGTTTCAGTGCTGCGTCACACAGTTGTGCAGGGTCACTGTTGGGTCATACAGCTGTACAGGTTCACTGCTGGTCACACAGCTGTGCAGGTTCACTGCTTGGTCACAGCTGTACAGGATCAGTGCTTGGTCACACAGATGTACAGGTTAACTGCTTGGTCACACAGATGAACAGGTTAACTGCCGGGTCACACAGATGTACAGGTTCACTGCTGGGTCAAGCTATGCAGGTTCACTTCTGGGTCACGCAGCTGTGCAGGTTCACTGCTTGGTCACACAGGTATGCAGGTTCACTGCTGGGTCACACAGATATGCAGGTTCACTGCAGGGTCACACGTCTGTACAGGTTCACTGCTGGGTCACACAGATGTGCAGGTTCACTGCTTGGTCATACTGCTGTGCATATTCACTGCTAGGTCACACGCTGTGCAGATTCACTGCTGGGTCACACAGCTGTGCAGGTTCTCTGTTGGCTCACACAGCTGTACAGGTTCACTGCTGGATCCAACAGCTGTGCAGGTTCTGTGCAGGGTCACACAGCTGTGCAGGTTCACTGCTGGGTCACACAGCTGTGCAGATTCTGTGCAGGGTCACACAGCTGTGTAGGTTCACTACTGGGTCACACAGCTGTGCAGGTTCACTGCTGGGTCACACAGCTGTGCAGGTTCACTGCTGGGTCACACAGCTGTGCAGGTTCACTGCTGGGTCACATAGGTGTGCAGGTTCACTGCTGGGTCACACAGCTGTGCAGGTTCACTGCTTGGTCACACAGGTATGCAGGTTCACTGCTTGGTCACACAGCTGTGCAGGTTCACTGCTTGGTCACGCAGCTGTGCAGGTTCATTGCTGGGTCACACAGCTGTGCAGGTTCACTGGTGGGTCACACAGCTGTGCAGGTTCACTGCTGGGTGACACAGCTGTGCATTTTCAGTGCTGGGTCACACACCTGTGCAGGGTCACTGTTGGGTCATACAGCTGTGGAGGGTCACTGTTGGGTCACACAGGTATGCAGATTCACTGCTTGGTCACACAGCTTTGCAGGTTCATGCTGGGTCACGTAGCTGTGCAGGTTCACTGCTGGGTCACACAGCTGTGCAGGTTCACTGCTGGCTGACACAGCTGTGCCATTTTCAGTGCTGGGTCACAAAGCTGTGCAGGGTCACTGTTGTGTCATACAGCTGTGCAGATTCACTGCTGGGTCACAGAGCTGTACAGGATCACTCCTGGGTCACACAGCTGTGCAGGTTCACTGCTGCGTCACACAGCTGTACAGGCTCACTGCTGGGTCACATGGCTGTGGAGGTTCATTGCTTGGTCACACAGCTGGACAGGCTCACTGCTGGGTCACACAGCTGTACAGGTTCATTGCTTGGTCACACAGCTGTGCAGGTTCACTGCTGGGTCACACAGCTGTGCAGGTTCACTGCTGGGTCACAAAGCTGTGCAGGTTCACTGCTGGGACACACAGCTGTGCAGATTCACTGCTTGGTCACACAGCTGTGCAGGTTCACTGCTGGCTGACACAGCTGTGCCATTTTCAGTGCTGGGTCACAAAGCTGTGCAGGGTCACTGTTGTGTCATACAGCTGTGCAGATTCACTGCTGGGTCACACTGGTATGCAGGTTCACTGCTTGGTCACACAGCTGTGCAGTTTCACCGCTTTGTCACACAGCTGTGCAGTTTCACCGCTTGGTCACACAGCTGTGCAGTTTCACCGCTTGGTCACACAGCTGTGCAGGTTCACTGGTGGGTCACACAGCTGTGCAGGTTCACTGCTGGGTCATACTGCTGTGCAGATTCACTGCTAGGTCACACAGCTGTTCAGGTTCACTGCTGGGTCACACACCTGTGCAGATTCACTGTTGGGTCACACAATTGTGCAGGTTCTCTGTTGGGTCACACAGCTGTACAGGTTCACTGCTGGATCCAACAGCTGTGCAGGTTCACTGCTGGGTCACACAGCTGTGCACCTTCACTGCTGGGTCACACAGCTGTGCAGGTTCACTGCTGGGTCACACAGCTGTGCAGATTCACTGCTGGGTCACACAGTTGTGCAGATTCACTGCTGGGTCACACAGCTGTGCGGATTCACTGCTTGGTCACACAGCTGTGCAGGTTCACTCTTTGGTCACACAGCTGTGCAGGTTCACTGCTGGACCAGACAGCTGTGCAGTTTCACTTTTTCGTCACACAGCTGTGCAGGTTCACTGGTGGGTCACACATCTGTGCAGGTTCACTGCTGGGTCACACAGCTGTGCAGGTTCTCTGTTGGGTCACACAGCTGTACAGGTTCACTGCTGGATCCAACAGCTGTGCAGGTTCTGTGCAGGGTCACACAGCTGTGTAGGTTCACTACTGGGTCACACAGCTGTGCAGGTTCACTTTTGGGTCACACAGCTGTGCAGGTTCTGTGCAGCGTCACACAGCTGTGTAGGTTCACTGCTGGGTCACACAGCTGTGCAGTTTCACTGCTGGGTCACACAGCTGTGCAGGTTCACTGTTGGGTCACACAGCTGTGCAGGTTCACTCCTGGGTCACAGCTGTGCAGGTTCACTGCTGGGTCACACAGCTGTGCAGGTTCACTGGTGGGTCACACAGCTGTGCAGGATCACTGCTGGGTGACACAGCTGTGCATTTTCAGTGCTGGGTCACACACCTGTGCAGGGTCACTGTTGGGTCATACAGCTGTGCAGGGTCACTGTTGGGTCACACAGGTATGCAGATTCACTGCTTGGTCACACAGCTGTGCAGGTTCACTGCTGGGTCACACAGCTGTGCAGGTTCACCGCTTGGTCACACAGCTATGATGGTTCACTGCTGGGTCACACAGATGTGCAGTTTCACTGCTGGGTGACACAGCAATGCAGTTTCAGTGCTGCGTCACACAGCTGTGCAGGGTCACTGTTGGGTCATACAGCTGTACAGGTTCACTGCTGGTCACACAGCTGTGCAGGTTCACTGCTTGGTCACAGCTGTACAGGTTCAGTCCTTGGTCACCCAGCTGTACAGGTTAACTGCTTGGTCACACAGATGTACAGGTTCACTGCTGGATCCAACAGCTGTGCAGGTTCACTGCTGGGTCACACAGCTGTGTACCTTCACTGCTGGGTCACACAGCTGTGCAGGTTCACTGCTGGGTCACACAGCTGTGCAGATTCACTGCTGGGTCACACAGCTGTGCAGATTCACTGCTGGGTCACACAGTTGTGCAGATTCACTGCTGGGTCACACAGCTGTGCGGATTCACTGCTTGGTCACACAGCTGTGCAGGTTCACTCTTTGGTCACACAGCTGTGCAGGTTCACTGCTGGACCAGACAGCTGTGCAGTTTCACTTTTTCGTCACACAGCTGTGCAGGTTCACTGGTGGGTCACACATCTGTGCAGGTTCACTGCTGGGTCACACAGCTGTGCAGGTTCTCTGTTGGGTCACACAGCTGTACAGGTTCACTGCTGGATCCAACAGCTGTGCAGGTTCTGTGCAGGGTCACACAGCTGTGTAGGTTCACTACTGGGTCACACAGCTGTGCAGGTTCACTTTTGGGTCACACAGCTGTGCAGGTTCTGTGCAGCGTCACACAGCTGTGTAGGTTCACTGCTGGGTCACACAGCTGTGCAGTTTCACTCCTGGGTCACACAGCTGTGCATGTTCACTGTTGGGTCACACAGCTGTGCAGGTTCACTCCTGGGTCACAGCTGTGCAGGTTCACTGCTGGGTCACACAGCTGTGCAGGTTCACTGCTTGGTCACACAGCTGTGCAGACTCATTGCTGGGTCACATATCTGTGCAGGTTCAGTGCTGGGTCACACAGCTGTGCAGGGTCACTGTTGGGTCAAACAGCTGTGCAGATTCACTGCTGGGTCACACAGGTATGCAGGTTCACTGCTTGGTCACACAGCTGTGCAGGTTCACTGCTTGGTCACACAGCTGTGCAGTTTCACTGCTGGGTCACACAGCTGTGCAGGTTCACTGGTGGGTCACACAGCTGTGCAGGATCACTGCTGGGTGACACAGCTGTGCATTTTCAGTGCTGGGTCACACACCTGTGCAGGGTCACTGTTGGGTCATACAGCTGTGCAGGGTCACTGTTGGGTCACACAGGTATGCAGATTCACTGCTTGGTCACACAGCTTTGCAGGTTCACTGCTGGGTCACGTAGTTGTGCAGGTTCACTGCTGAGTCACACAGCTGTGCAGGTTCACTGCTGGGTCACACAGCTGTGCAGGTTCACTGCTTGGTCACACAGCTATGATGGTTCACTGCTGGGTCACACAGATGTGCAGTTTCACTGCTGGGTGACACAGCTATGCAGTTTCAGTGCTGCGTCACACAGCTGTGCAGGGTCACTGTTGGGTCATACAGCTGTACAGGTTCACTGCTGGTCACACAGCTGTGCAGGTTCACTGCTTGGTCACAGCTGTACAGGTTCAGTCCTTGGTCACCCAGCTGTACAGGTTAACTGCTTGGTCACACAGATGTACAGGTTCACTGCTGGGTCACACAGATGTACAGGTTCACTGCTGGGTCACGCTATGCAGGTTCACGTCTGGGTCACGCAGCTGTGCAGGTTCACTGCTTGGTCAAAGCTGTACAGGTTCAGTGCTTGGTCACACAGCTGTACAGGTTAACTGCTTGGTCACACAGATGTACAGGTTCACTGCTTGGTCACACAGATGTACAGGTTCACTGCTGGGTCACGTAGCTCTGCAGGTTCACTGCTCGGTCACACAGCTGTGCAGGTTCACTGCTTGGTCACACAGCTATGATGGTTCACTGCTGGGTGACACAGATTTGCAGTTTCACTGCTGGGTGACACAGCTATGCAGTTTCAGTGCTGCGTCACACAGTTGTGCAGGGTCACTGTTGGGTCATACAGCTGTACAGGTTCACTGCTGGTCACACAGCTGTGCAGGTTCACTGCTTGGTCACATAGCTATGATGGTTCACTGCTGTGTCACACAGATGTGCAGCTTCACTGCTGGGTGACACAGCTATGCAGTTTCAGTGCTGCGTCACACAGTTGTGCAGGGTCACTGTTGGGTCATACAGCTGTACAGGTTCACTGCTGGTCACACAGCTGTGCAGGTTCACTGCTTGGTCACAGCTGTACAGGATCAGTGCTTGGTCACACAGATGTACAGGTTAACTGCTTGGTCACACAGATGAACAGGTTAACTGCCGGGTCACACAGATGTACAGGTTCACTGCTGGGTCAAGCTATGCAGGTTCACTTCTGGGTCACGCAGCTGTGCAGGTTCACTGCTTGGTCACACAGGTATGCAGGTTCACTGCTGGGTCACATATCTGTGCAGGTTCATTGCTTGGTCACATAGCTGTACAGGTTCACTGCTGCGTCAAGCAGCTGTGCATGTTCACTGCTTGGTCACACAGCTGTGCAAGTTCACTTATGGGACACACGTGTGCAGGTTCACTGCTGGGTCACACAGATATGCAGGTTCACTGCAGGGTCACACGTCTGTACAGGTTCACTGCTGGGTCACACAGATGTGCAGGTTCACTGCTTGGTCATACAGCTGTGCATATTCACTGCTAGGTCACACAGCTGTGCAGATTCACTGCTGGGTCACACAGCTGTGCAGGTTCTCTGTTGGCTCACACAGCTGTACAGGTTCACTGCTGGATCCAACAGCTGTGCAGGTTCTGTGCAGGGTCACACAGCTGTGCAGGTTCACTGCTGGGTCACACAGCTGTGCAGATTCTGTGCAGGGTCACACAGCTGTGTAGGTTCACTACTGGGTCACACAGCTGTGCAGGTTCACTGCTGGGTCACACAGCTGTGCAGGTTCACTGCTGGGACACACAGCTGTGCAGGTTCACTGCTGGGTCACACAGCTGTGCAGGTTCACTCTTTGGTCACACAGCTGTGCAGGTTCACTGCTGGGTCACATAGGTGTGCAGGTTCACTGCTGGGTCACACAGCTGTGCAGGTTCACTGCTTGGTCACACAGGTATGCAGGTTCACTGCTTGGTCACACAGCTGTGCAGGTTCACTGCTTGGTCACGCAGCTGTGCAGGTTCATTGCTGGGTCACACAGCTGTGCAGGTTCACTGGTGGGTCACACAGCTGTGCAGGTTCACTGCTGGGTGACACAGCTGTGCATTTTCAGTGCTGGGTCACACACCTGTGCAGGGTCACTGTTGGGTCATACAGCTATGGAGGGTCACTGTTGGCTCACACAGGTATGCAGATTCACTGCTTGGTCACACAGCTTTGCAGGTTCATGCTGGGTCACGTAGCTGTGCAGGTTCACTGCTGGGTCACACAGCTGTGCAGGTTCACTGCTTGGTCACACAGCTGTGCAGGTTCACTGCTTGGTCACACAGCTATGATGGTTCACTGCTGGGTCACACAGCTGTGCAGCTTCACTGCTGGGTGACACAGCTATGCAGTTTCAGTGCTGCGTCACACAGTTGTGCAGGGTCACTGTTGGGTCATACAGCTGTACAGGTTCACTGCTGGTCACACAGCTGTTCAGGTTCACTGCTGGGTCACACACCTGTGCAGATTCACTGTTGGGTCACACAACTGTGCAGGTTCTCTGTTGGGTCACACAGCTGTACAGGTTCACTGCTGGATCCAACAGCTGTGCAGGTTCACTGCTGGGTCACACAGCTGTGCAGTTTCACTGCTGGGTCACACAGCTGTGCAGGTTCACTGCTGGGTCACACAGCTGTGCAGATTCACTGCTGGGTCACACAGCTGTGCAGATTCACTGCTGGGTCACACAGTTGTGCAGATTCACTGCTGGGTCACACAGCTGTGCAGATTCACTGCTTGGTCACACAGCTGTGCAGGTTCACTCTTTGGTCACACTGCTGTGCAGGTTCACTGCTGGGTCACACAGCTGTGCAGTTTCACTGTTTCGTCACACAGCTGTGCAGGTTGACTGGTGGGTCACACATCTGTGCAGGTTCACTGCTGGGTCACACAGCTGTGCAGGTTCTCTGTGGGGTCACACAGCTGTTCAGGGTCACTGCTGGATCCAACAGCTGTGCAGGTTCTGTGCAGGGTCACACAGCTGTGTAGGTTCACTACTGGGTCACACAGCTGTGCAGGTTCACTGCTGGGTCACACAGCTGTGCAGGTTCTGTGCAGGGTCACACAGCTGTGTAGGTTCACTACTGGGTCACACAGCTGTGCAGGGTCACTGTTGGGTCAAACAGCTGTGCAGATTCACTGCTGGGTCACACAGGTATGCAGGTTCACTGCTTGGTAACACAGCTGTGCAGGTTCACTGCTTGGTCACACAGCTGTGCAGTTTCACTGCTGGGTCACACAGCTGTGCAGGTTCACTGGTGGGTCACACAGCTGTGCAGGATCACTGCTGGGTGACACAGCTGTGCATTTTCAGTGCTGGGTTACACACCTGTGCAGGGTCACTGTTGGGTCATACAGCTGTGCAGGTTCACTGCTGGGTCACGTAGCTGTGCAGGTTCACTGCTGGGTCACACAGCTGTGCAGGTTCACTGCTGGGTCACACAGCTGTGCAGGTTCACTGCTTGGTCACACAGCTATGATGGTTCACTGCTGGGTCACACAGATGTGCAGGTTCACTGCTGGGTGACACAGCTATGCAGTTTCAGTGCTGCGTCACACAGCTTTGCAGGGTCACTGCTTGGTCACACAGCTATGATGGTTCACTGCTGGGTGACACAGATTTGCAGTTTCACTGCTGGGTCACACAGCTGCGCAGGTTAACTGCTTGGTCACACAGATGTACAGGTTCACTGCTGGGTCACGTAGCTGTGCAGGTTCACTGCTCGGTCACACAGCTGTGCCGGTTCACTGCTGGGTCACACAGCTGTGCAGGTTCACTGCTTGGTCACACAGCTATGATGGTTCACTGCTGGGTGACACAGATTTGCAGTTTCACTGCTGGGTGACACAGCTATGCAGTTTCAGTGCTGCGTCACACAGTTGTGCAGGGTCACTGTTGGGTCATACAGCTGTACAGGTTCACTGCTGGTCACACAGCTGTGCAGGTTCACTGCTTGGTCACATAGCTATGATGGTTCACTGCTGTGTCACACAGATGTGCAGCTTCACTGCTGGGTGACACAGCTATGCAGTTTCAGTGCTGCGTCACACAGTTGTGCAGGGTCACTGTTGGGTCATACAGCTGTACAGGTTCACTGCTGGTCACACAGCTGTGCAGGTTCACTGCTTGGTCACAGCTGTACAGGATCAGTGCTTGGTCACACAGATGTACAGGTTAACTGCTTGGTCACACAGATGAACAGGTTAACTGCCGGGTCACACAGATGTACAGGTTCACTGCTGGGTCAAGCTATGCAGGTTCACTTCTGGGTCACGCAGCTGTGCAGGTTCACTGCTTGGTCACATAGGTATGCAGGTTCACTGCTGGGTCACATATCTGTGCAGGTTCATTGCTTGGTCACATAGCTGTACAGGTTCACTGCTGCGTCAAGCAGCTGTGCATGTTCACTGCTTGGTCACACAGCTGTGCAAGTTCACTGCTGGGACACACGTGTGCAGGTTCACTGCTGGGTCACACAGATATGCAGGTTCACTGCTGGGTCACACGTCTGTACAGGTTCACTGCTGGGTCACACAGATGTGCAGGTTCACTGCTTGGTCATACTGCTGTGCATATTCACTGCTAGGTCACACAGCTGTGCAGATTCACTGCTGGGTCACACAGCTGTGCAGGTTCTCTGTTGGCTCACACAGCTGTACAGGTTCACTGCTGGATCCAATAGCTGTGCAGGTTCTGTGCAGGGTCACACAGCTGTGCAGGTTCACTGCTGGGTCACACAGCTGTGCAGGTTCTGTGCAGGGTCACACAGCTGTGTAGGTTCACTGCTGGGTCACACAGCTGTGCAGTTTCACTGCTGGGTCACACAGCTGTGCAGGTTCACTGCTGGGTCACACAGCTGTGCAGGTTCACTGCTGGGTCACATAGGTGTGCAGGTTCACTGCTGGGTCACATAGGTGTGCAGGTTCACTGCTGGGTCACACAGCTGTGCAGGTTCACTGCTTGGTCACACAGGTATTATGGTTCACTGCTTGGTCACACAGCTGTGCAGGTTCACTGCTTGGTCATGCAGCTGTGCAGGTTCATTGCTGGGTCACACAGCTGTGCAGGTTCACTGGTGGGTCACACAGCTGTGCAGGTTCACTGCTGCGTGACACAGCTGTGCATTTTCAGTGCTGGGTCACACACCTGTGCAGGGTCACTGTTGGGTCATACAGGTATGCAGATTCACTGCTTGGTCACACAGCTTTGCAGGTTCATGCTGGGTCACGTAGCTGTGCAGGTTCACTGCTGGGACACACAGCTGTGCAGGTTCACTGCTGGTCACACAGCTGTGCAGTTTCACTGCTTGGTCACACAGCTATGATGGTTCACTGCTGGGTCACACAGATGTGCAGCTTCACTGCTGGGTGACACAGCTATGCAGTTTCAGTGCTGCGTCACACAGTTGTGCAGGGTCACTGTTGGGTCATACAGCTGTACAGGTTCACTGCTGGTCACACAGCTGTGCAGGTTCACTGCTTGGTCACAGCTGTACAGGATCAGTGCATGGTCACACAGATGTACAGGTTAACTGCTTGGTCACACAGATGAACAGTTTCACTGCTGGGTCACACAGATTTACAGGTTCAATGCTGGGTCACGCTATGCAGGTTCACTTCTGGGTCACGCAGCTGTGCAGGTTCACTGCTTGGTCACAGCTGTACAGGTTCAGTGCTTGGTCACACAGCTGTACAGGTTAACTGCTTGGTCACACAGCTGTACACGTTAACTGCTTGGTCACACAGATGTACAGGTTCACTGCTGGGTCACACAGATGTACAGGTTCACTGCTGGGTCACGCTATGCAGGTTCACTTCTGGGTCACGCGGCTGTGCAGGTTCACTGCTTGGTCACACAGCTGTGCAGGTTCACTGCTGGGTCACATATCTGTGCAGGTTCATTGCTTGGTCACATAGCTGTACGGGTTCACTGCTGCGTCACGCAGCTGTGCAGATTCACTGCTTGGTCACACAGCTGTGCTGGTTGACTGCTGGGTCACACAGCTGTGCAGGTTCACTGCTGGGTCACACAGCTGTGCAGGTTCACTGCTCGGTCATACTGCTGTGCAGATTCACTGCTAGGTCACACAGCTGTACAGGTTCACTGCTGGGTCACACAGTTGTGCAGATTCACTGCTGGGTCACACAGGTGTGCAGGTTCACTGTTTGGTCACACAGCTGTGCAGGTTCTCTGTTGGGTCACACAGCTGTACAGGTTCACTGCTGGATCTAACAGCTGTGCAGGTTCACTGCTGGGTCACACAGCTGTGCAGGTTCACTGCTGGGCCACACAGCTGTGCAGGTTCACTGCTGGGTCACACAGCTCTGCAGGTTCTCTGCGGGGTCACACAGCTGTACAGGTTCACTGCTGGGTCACACAGCTGTGCAGATTCACTGCTGGGTCACACAGCTGTGCAGATTCACTGCTGGGTCACACAGCTGTGCAGATTCACTGCTGGGTCACACAGCTGTGCAGATTCACTGCTGGGTCACACAGCTGTGCAGATTCACTGCTGGGTCACACAGCTGTGCAGATTCACTGCTGGGTCACACAGCTGTGCAGATTCACTGCTGGGTCACACAGCTGTGCAGATTCACTGCTGGGTCACACAGCTGTGCAGATTTACTGCTTGGTCACACAGTTGTGCAGGTTCACTGTTTGGTCACACAGCTGTGCAGGTTCATTGCTGGGGGGTCACACAGCTGTGCAGGTTCACTGTTTCGTCACACAGCTGTGAATGTTCACCGCTGGATCAGACAGCTGTGCAGGTTCACTGCTGGGTCACACAGCTGTGCAGGTTCACTGCAGGATCAGACAGCTGTGCAGGTTCACTGCTGAGTCACACAACTGTGCAGATTCACTGCTGGATCACACAGCTGTGCAGGTTCACTGCTGGATCACACAGCTGTGCAAGTTCACTGCTGGGTCACACAGATATGCAGTTTCACTGCTCGGTCACACAGCTGTGTAGGTTCACTACTGGGTCACGTAGCTGTGCAGGTTCACTGTTGGGTCACACAGCTGTGCAGTTTCACTGTTGGGACACACAGCTGTGCAGTTTCACTGCTGGGTCACACAGCTATGATGGTTCACTGCTGGGCCACATAGATGTGCAGCTTCACTGCTGGGTGACACAGCTATGCAGTTTCAGTGCTGCGTCACACAGTTGTGCAGGGTCACTGTTGGGTCATACAGCTGTACAGGTTCACTGCTGGTCACACAGCTGTGCAGGTTCACTGCTTGGTCACATAGCTATGATGGTTCACTGCTGGGTCACACAGCTGTGCAGGTTCACTGCTTGGTCACACAGCTATGATGGTTCACTGCTGGGTCACACAGATGTGCAGCTTCACTGCTGGGTGACACAGCTATGCAGTTTCAGTGCTGCGTCACACAGTTGTGCAGGGTCACTGTTGGGTCATACAGCTGTACAGGTTCACTGCTGGTCACACAGCTGTGCAGGATCGCTGCTTGGTTACATAGCTATGATGGTTCACTGCTGGGTCACACAGATGTGCAGCTTCACTGCTGGGTGACACAGCTATGCAGTTTCAGTGCTGCGTCACACAGTTGTGCAGGGTCACTGTTGGGTCATACAGCTGTACAGGTTCACTGCTGGTCACACAGCTGTGCAGGTTCACTGCTTGGTCACATAGCTATGATGGTTCACTGCTGGGTCACACAGCTGTGCAGGTTCACTGCTTGGTCACACAGCTATGATGGTTCACTGCTGGGTCACACAGCTGTGCAGGTTCACTGCTTGGTCACAGCTGTACAGGTTCAGTGCTTGGTCACACAGCTGTACAGGTTAACTGCTCGGTCACACAGCTGTGCCGGTTCACTGCTGGGTCACACAGCTGTGCAGGTTCACTGCTTGGTCACACAGCTATGATGGTTCACTGCTGGGTGACACAGATGAGCAGTTTCACTGCTGGGTGACACAGCTATGCAGTTTCAGTGCTGCGTCACACAGTTGTGCAGGGTCACTGTTGGGTCATACAGCTGTACAGGTTCACTGCTGGTCACACAGCTGTGCAGGTTCACTGCTTGGTCACAGCTGTACAGGTTCAGTGCTTGGTCACCCAGCTGTACAGGTTCACTGCTGGTCACACAGCTGTGCAGGATCGCTGCTTGGTTACATAGCTATGATGGTTCACTGCTGGGTCACACAGATGTGCAGCTTCACTGCTGGGTGACACAGCTATGCAGTTTCAGTGCTGCGTCACACAGTTGTGCAGGGTCACTGTTAGGTCATACAGCTGTACAGGTTCACTGCTGGTCACACAGCTGTACAGGTTCAGTGCTTGGTCACCCAGCTGTACAGGTTAACTGCTTGGTCACACAGCTGTACAGGTTAACTGCTTGGTCACACCGATGTACAGGTTCACTGCTGGGTCACACAGATGTACTGGTTCACTGCTGGGTCACGCTATGCAGGTTCACTTCTGGGTCACGCAGCTGTGCAGGTTCACTGCTTGGTCACAGCTGTACAGGTTCAGTGCTTGGTCACACAGCTGTACAGGTTAACTGCTCGGTCACACAGCTGTGCCGGTTCACTGCTGGGTCACACAGCTGTGCAGGTTCACTGCTTGGTCACACAGCTATGATGGTTCACTGCTGGGTCACACAGATGTGCAGCTTCACTGCTGGGTGACACAGCTATGCAGTTTCAGTGCTGCGTCACACAGTTGTGCAGGGTCACTGTTGGGTCATACAGCTGGACAGGTTCACTGCTGGTCACACAGCTGTGCAGGTTCACTGCTTGGTCACAGCTGTACAGGATCAGTGCTTGGTCACACAGATGTACAGGTTAACTGCTTGGTCACACAGATGTACAGGTTCACTGCTTGGTCACACAGATGTGCAGGTTCACTGCTTGGTCATACTGCTGTGCAGATTCACTGCTCAGTCACACAGCTGTACAGGTTCACTGCTGGGTCACACACCTGTGCAGATTCACTGCTGGGTCACACAGCTGTGCAGGTTCTCTGTTGGGTCACACAGGTGTACAGGTTCACTGCTGGATCCAACAGCTGTGCAGGTTCACTGCTGGGTGACACAGCTGTGCAGTTTCACTGCTGGGTCACACAGCTGTGCAGGTTCTCTGCGGGGTCACACAGCTGTACAGGTTCACTGCTGGATCCAACAGCTGTGCAGATTCACTGCTGGGTCACACAGCTGTGCAGATTCACTGCTTGGTCACACAGCTGTGCAGGTTCACTCTTTGGTCACACAGCTGTGCAGTTTCACTGCTGGGTCAGACAGCTGTACAGGTTCACTGTTTCGTCACACAGCCGTGCAGGTTCACTGCTGGACCAGATAGCTGTGCAGTTTCACTGTTTCGTCTTACAGCTGTGCAGGTTCACTGCTGGGTCACACACCTGTGCAGGTTCATTGCAGGATCAGACAGCTGTGCAGGTTCACTGCAGGATCAGACAGCTGTGCAGGTTCACTGCTGGGTCAGACAGCTGTGCAGGTTCACTGCAGGATCTGACAGCTGTGCAGGTTCACTGCTGGATCACACAGCTGTGCAGGTTCACTGCTGGGTCACACAGCTGTGCAGGTTCACTGCTGGGTCACACAGCTGTGCAGGTTCACTGCAGGGTCACACAGCTGTGCTGGTTCACTGCTGGGTCACACAGCTGTGCAGGTTCACTGTTGGGTCACACAGCTGTACAGGATCACTCCAGGGTCACACAGCTATGCAGGTTCACTGCGGGGTCACACAGCTGTGCAGGTTCACCACTCGGTTACACAGATATGCAGTATCACTGCTCGGTCACACAGCTGTGTAGGTTCACTACTGGGTCACGTAGCTGTGCAGCTTCACTGCTGGGTCACACAGCTGTGCAGGCTCATTGCTGGGTCACACAGCTGTGCAGGTTCACTGCTGGGTCACACAGCTGTGCAGGTTCACTGCTGCATCACACAGCTGTGCAGGCTCACTGCTGGGTCACATGGCTGTGCAGGTTCATTGCTTGGTCACACAGATGTACAGGCTCACTGCTGGGTCACACAGCTGTGCAGGTTCACTGCTGGGTCACACAGCTGTGCAGGTTCACTGCTGGGTCACACAGCTGTGCAGGTTCACTGCTGGGGCACACAGCTGTGCAGATTCACTGCTTGGTCACACAGCTGTGCAGGTTCACTGCTGGCTGACACAGCTGTGCCATTTTCAGTGCTGGGTCACACAGCTGTGCAGGGTCACTGTTGGGTCATACAGCTGTGCAGATTCACTGCTGAGTCACACTGGTATGCAGGTTCACTGCTGGGTCACACAGCTGTGCAGTTTCACCGCTTGGTCACACAGCTGTGAAGTTTCACCGCTTGGTCACACAGCTGTGCAGTTTCACCGCTTGGTCACACAGCTGTGCAGGTTCACTGCTGGGTCACACAGCTGTGCAGGTTCACTGCTGGGTCACACAGCTGTGCAGGTTCACTGCTGGGTCACACAGCTGTATAGGTTCACTGCTGGGTCACGCAGCTGTGCAGGTTCACTGCTTGGTCACACAGGTATGCAGGTTCACTGCTGGGTCACATATCTGTGCAGGTTCATTGCTTGGTCACATAGCTGTACAGGTTCACTGCTGCGTCAAGCAGCTGTGCATGTTCACTGCTTGGTCACACAGCTGTGCAAGTTCACTGCTGGGACACACGTGTGCAGTTTCACTGTTGGGTCACACAGATATGCAGGTTCACTGCTGGGTCACACGTCTGTACAGGTTCACTGCTGGGTCACACAGATGTGCAGGTTCACTGCTTGGTCATACTGCTGTGCATATTCACTGCTAGGTCACACAGCTGTGCAGATTCACTGCTGGGTCACACAGCTGTGCAGGTTCTCTGTTGGCTCACACAGCTGTACAGGTTCACTGCTGGATCCAACAGCTGTGCAGGTTCTGTGCAGGTTCACACAGCTGTGCAGGTTCACTGCTGGGTCACACAGCTGTGCAGGTTCTGTGCAGGGTCACACAGCTGTGTAGGTTCACTACTGGGTCACACAGCTGTGCAGGTTCACTGCTGGGTCACACAGCTGTGCAGGTTCACTGCTGGGTCACACAGCTGTGCAGGTTCACTGCTGGGTCACATAGGTGTGCAGGTTCACTGCTGGGTCACACAGCTGTGCAGGTTCACTGCTTGGTCACACAGGTATTATGGTTCACTGCTTGGTCACACAGCTGTGCAGGTTCACTGTTGGGTCACGCAGCTGTGCAGGTTCATTGCTGGGTCACACAGCTGTGCAGGTTCACTGGTGGGTCACACAGCTGTGCAGGTTCACTGCTGGGTGACACAGCTGTGCATTTTCAGTGCTGGGTCACACACCTGTGCAGGGTCACTGTTGGGTCATACAGGTATGCAGTGTCACTGTTGGGTCACACAGGTATGCAGATTCACTGCTTGGTCACACAGCTTTGCAGGTTCATGCTGGGTCACGTAGCTGTGCAGGTTCACTGCTGGGTCACACAGCTGTGCAGGTTCACTGCTGGGTCACACAGCTGTGCAGGTTCACTGCTTGGTCACACAGCTATGATGGTTCACTGCTGGGTCACACAGATGTGCAGCTTCACTGCTGGGTGACACAGCTATGCAGTTTCAGTGCTGCGTCACACAGTTGTGCAGGGTCACTGTTGGGTCATACAGCTGTACAGGTTCACTGCTGGTCACACAGCTGTGCAGGTTCACTGCTTGGTCACAGCTGTACAGGATCAGTGCATGGTCACACAGATGTACAGGTTAACTGCTTGGTCACACAGATGAACAGGTTCACTGCTGGCTCACACAGATTTACAGGTTCAATGCTGGGTCACGCTATGCAGGTTCACTTCTGGGTCACGCAGCTGTGCAGGTTCACTGCTTGGTCACAGCTGTACAGGTTCAGTGCTTGGTCACACAGCTGTACAGGTTAACTGCTGGGTCACACAGATGTACAGGTTCACTGCTGGGTCACGCTATGCAGGTTCACTTCTGGGTCACGCGGCTGTGCAGGTTCACTGCTTGGTCACACAGGTATGCAGGTTCACTGCTGGGTCACATATCTGTGCAGGTTCATTGCTTGGTCACATAGCTGTACGGGTTCACTGCTGCGTCACGCAGCTGTGCAGATTCACTGCTTGGTCACACAGCTGTGCTGGTTCACTGCTGGGACACACATGTGTGCAGGTTCACTGCTGGGTCACACGTCTGTACAGGTTCACTGCTTGGTCACACAGCTGTGCAGATTCACTGCTAGGTCACACAGCTGTACAGGTTCACTGCTAGGTCACACAGCTGTACAGGTTCACTGCTGGGTCACACAGTTGTGCAGGTTCACTGCTGGGTCACACAGCTGTGCAGTTTCACTGCTGGGTCACACAGCTGTGCAGGTTCTCTGCGGGGTCACACAGCTGTACAGGTTCACTGCTGGGTCACACAGCTGTGCAGATTCACTGCTGGATCACACAGCTGTGCAGATTCACTGCTGGGTCACACAGCTGTGCAGATTCACTGCTGGGTCACACAGCTGTGCAGATTCACTGCTGGGTCACACAGCTGTGCTGATTCACTGCTGGGTCACACAGCTGTGCAGATTCACTGCTGGGTCACACAGCTGTGCAGATTTACTGCTTGGTCACACAGCTGTGCAGGTTCATTGCTGGGGGGTCACACAGCTGTGCAGGTTCACTGTTTCGTCACACAGCTGTGCATGTTCACCGCTGGATCAGACAGCTGTGCAGGTTCACTGCTGGGTCACACAGCTGTGCAGGTTCACTGCAGGATCAGACAGCTGTGCAGGTTCACTGCTGAGTCACACAACTGTGCAGTTTCACTGCTGGGTCACACAGCTATGATGGTTCACTGCTGGGTCACATAGATGTGCAGCTTCACTGCTGGGTGACACAGCTATGCAGTTTCAGTGCTGCGTCACACAGTTGTGCAGGGTCACTGTTGGGTCATACAGCTGTACAGGTTCACTGCTGGTCACACAGCTGTGCAGGATCGCTGCTTGGTTACATAGCTATGATGGTTCACTGCTGGGTGACACAGATGTGCAGCTTCGCTGCTGGGTGACACAGCTATGCAGTTTCAGTGCTGCGTCACACGTTGTGCAGGGTCACTGTTAGGTCATACAGCTGTACAGGTTCACTGCTGGTCACACAGCTGTACAGGTTCACTGCTTGGTCACTGCTGTACAGGTTCAGTGCTTGGTCACCCAGCTGTACAGGTTAACTGCTTGGTCACACAGCTGTACAGGTTAAGTGCTTGGTCACACAGATGTACAGGTTCACTGCTGGGTCACACAGATGTACTCGTTCACTGCTGGGTCACGCTATGCAGGTTCACTTCTGGGTCACGCAGCTGTGCAGGTTCACTGCTTGGTCACAGCTGTACAGGTTCAGTGCTTGGTCACACAGCTGTACAGGTTAACTTCTCGGTCACACAGCTGTGCCGGTTCACTGCTGGGTCACACAGCTATGATGGTTCACTGCTGGGTGACACAGATGTGCAGTTTCACTGCTGGGTGACACAGCTATGCAGTTTCAGTGCTGCGTCACACAGTTGTGCGGGGTCACTGTTGGGTCATACAGCTGTACAGGTTCACTGCTGGTCACACAGCTGTGCAGGTACACTGCTTGGTCACATAGCTATGATGGTTCACTGCTTGGTCACACAGATGTGCAGCTTCACTGCTGGGTGACACAGCTATGCAGTTTCAGTGCTGCGTCACACAGTTGTGCAGAGTCACTGTTGGGTCATACAGCTGTCCAGGTTCACTGCTGGTCACACAGCTGTGCAGGTTCACTGCTTGGTCACAGCTGTACAGGATCAGTGCTTGGTCACACAGATGTACAGGTTAACTGCTTGGTCACACAGATGTACAGGTTCACTGCTTGGTCACACAGATGTGCAGGTTCACTGCTTGGTCATACTGCTGTGCAGATTCACTGCTAGGTCACACAGCTGTACAGGTTCACTGCTGGGTCACACACCTGTGCAGATTCACTGCTGGGTTACACAGCTGTGCAGGTTCTCTGTTGGGTCACACAGCTTTTCAGGTTCACTGCTGGATCCAACAGCTGTGCAGGTTCACTGCTGGGTGACACAGCTGTGCAGTTTCACTGCTGGGTCACACAGCTGTGCAGGTTCTCTGTTGGGTCACACAGCTGTACAGGTTCACTGCTGGATCCAACAGCTGTGCAGATTCACTGCTGGGTCACACAGCTGTGCAGATTCACTGCTTGGTCACACAGCTGTGCAGGTTCACTCTTTGGTCACACAGCTGTGCAGGTTCACTGCTGGGTCAGACAGCTATACAGGTTCACTGTTTCGTCACACAGCCGTGCAGGTTCACTGCTGGACCAGATAGCTGTGCAGTTTCACTGTTTCGTCACACAGCTGTGCAGGTTCACTGCTGGGTCACACACCTGTGCAGGTTCACTGCAGGATCAGACAGCTGTGCAGGTTCACTGCAGGATCTGACAGCTGTGCAGGTTCACTGCTGGATCACACAGCTATGCAGGTTCACTGCTGGGTCACACAGCTGTGCAGGTTCACTGCTGGGTCACACAGCTGTATAGGTTCACTGCTGGGTCACACAGCTGTGCAGGTTCACTGCAGGGTCACACAGCTGTGCTGGTTCACTGGTAGGTCACACAGCTGTGCAGGTTCACTGCTGGGTCACACAGCTGTGCAGGTTCACTGCTGGGTCACACAGCTGTATAGGTTCACTGCTGGGTCACACAGCTGTGCAGGTTCACTGCTGGGTCACACAGCTGTGCTGGTTCACTGCTGGGTCACACAGCTGTGCAGGTTCACTGTTGGGTCACACAGCTGTACAGGATCACTCCTGGGTCACACAGCTATGCAGGTTCACTGCGGGGTCACACAGCTGTGCAGGTTCACCACTCGGTTACACAGATATGCAGTTTCACTGCTCGGTCACACAGCTGTGTAGGTTCACTACTGGGTCACGTAGCTGTGCAGCTTCACTGCTGGGTCACACAGCTGTGCAGGTTCACTGCTGGGTCACACAGCTGTGCAGGCTCATTGCTGGGTCACACAGCTGTGCAGGTTCACTGCTGGGTCACACAGCTGTGCAGGTTCACTGCTGCGTCACACAGCTGTACAGGCTCACTGCTGGGTCACACAGCTGTGCAGGTTCATTGCTTGGTCACACAGATGTACAGGCTCACTGCTGGGTCACACAGCTGTATAGGTTCACTGCGGGGTCACACAGCTGTGCAGGTTCACTGCAGGGTCACACAGCTGTGCTGGTTCACTGTTTCGTCACACAGCTGTGCAGGTTCACTGCTGGGTCACACAGCTGTGCAGGATCACTCCTGGGTCACACAGCTATGCAGGTTCACTGCGGGGTCACACAGCTGTGCAGGTTCACTGCAGGATCTGACAGCTGTGCAGTTTCACTGCTGGATCACACAGCTGTGCAGGTTCACTGCTGGGTCACACAGCTGTGCAGGCTCACTGCTGGGTCACACAGCTGTATAGGTTCACTGCTGGGTCACACAGCTGTGCTGGTTCACTGCAGGGTCACACAGCTGTGCTGGTTCACTGCTGGGTCACACAGCTGTGCAGGTTCACTGTTGGGTCACACAGCTGTACAGGATCACTCCTGGGTCACACAGCTATGCAGGTTCACTGCGGGGTCACACAGCTGTGCAGGTTCACCACTCGGTTACACAGATATGCAGTTTCACTGCTCGGTCACACAGCTGTGTAGGTTCACTGCTGGGTCACACAGCTGTACAGAATCACTCCTGGGTCACACAGCTATGCAGGTTCACTGCGGGGTCACACAGCTGTGCAGGTTCACCACTCGGTTACACAGATATGCAGCTTCACTGCTGGGTCACACAGCTGTGCAGGTTCACTGCTGGGTCACACAGCTGTGCAGGCTCATTGCTGGGTCACACAGCTGTGCAGGTTCACTGCTGGGTCACACAGCTGTGCAGGTTCACTGCTGCGTCACACAGCTGTACAGGCTCACTGCTGGGTCACATGGCTGTGCAGGTTCATTGCTTGGTCACACAGATGTACAGGCTCACTGCTGGGTCACACAGCTGTGCAGGTTCACTGCTGGGTCACACAGCTGTGCAGGTTCACTGCTGGGTCACACAGCTGTGCAGGTTCACTGCTGGGACACACAGCTGTGCAGATTCACTGCTTGGTCACACAGCTGTGCAGGTTCACTGCTGGCTGACACAGCTGTGCCATTTTCAGTGCTGGGTCACACAGCTGTGCAGGGTCACTGTTGGGTCATACAGCTGTGCAGATTCACTGCTGAGTCACACTGGTATGCAGGTTCACTGCTGGGTCACACAGCTGTGCAGTTTCACCGCTTGGTCACACAGCTGTGCAGTTTCACCGCTTGGTCACACAGCTGTGCAGGTTCACTGGTAGGTCACACAGCTGTGCAGGTTCATTGCTTGGTCACACAGATGTACAGGCTCACTGCTGGGTCACACAGCTGTATAGGTTCACTGCTGGGTCACACAGCTGTGCAGGTTCACTGCAGGGTCACACAGCTGTGCTGGTTCACTGCTGGGTCACACAGCTGTGCAGGTTCACTGTTGGGTCACACAGCTGTACAGGATCACTCCTGGGTCACACAGCTATGCAGGTTCACTGCGGGGTCACACAGCTGTGCAGGTTCACCACTCGGTTACACAGATATGCAGTTTCACTGCTCGGTCACACAGCTGTGTAGGTTCACTACTGGGTCACGTAGCTGTGCAGGTTCACTGCTGTGTCACACAGCTGTGCAGGTTCACTGCTGCGTCACACAGCTGTACAGGTTCACTGCTGGCTGACACAACTGTGCTATTTTCAGTGCTGGGTCACACAGCTGTGCAGGGTCACTGTTGGGTCATACAGCTGTGCAGTTTCACTGCTTGGTCACACAGCTGTGCAGGTTCACTGCTGGCTGACACAGCTGTGCCATTTTCATTGCTGGGTCACACAGCTGTGCAAGGTCACTGTTGGGTCAAACAGCTGTGCCGATTCACTGCTGAGTCACACTGGTATGCAGGTTCACTGCTGGGTCACACAGCTGTGCAGTTTCACCGCTTGGTCACACAGCTGTGCAGTTTCACCGCTTGGTCACACAGCTGTGCAGGTTCGCTGGTAGGTCACACAGCTGTGCAGGTTCACTGCTGGGTTTCACAGCTGTGCAGGCTCATTGCTGGGTCACACAGCAGTGCAGGTTCACTACTTGGTCGCACAGCGGTACAGGCTCACTGCTGGGTCACAAAGCTGTACAGTTTCACTGCTGGGTCACCTAACTGCAGATTCACTGCTGGGTCACACAGGTATGCAGGTTCATTGCTTGGTCACACAGCTGTGCAGACTCACTGCTGGGTCCCACAGCTGTGCAGGTTCACTGCTGGGTCACGTAGCTGTGCATGTTCACTGCTGGGTCACACAGCTATGATGGTTCACTGCTGGGTCACACAGATGTGCAGTTTCACTGCTGGGTGACACAGCTATGCAGTTTCAGTGCTGCGTCACACAGTTGTGCAGGGTCACTGTTGGGTCATACAGCTGTACAGGTTCACTGCTGGTCACACAGCTGTGCAGGTTCACTGCTTGTTCACATAGCTATGATGGTTCACTGCAGGGTCACACAGATGTGCAGCTTCACTGCTGGGTGACACAGCTATGCAGTTTCAGTGCTGCGTCACACAGTTGTGCAGGGTCACTGTTGGGTCATACAGCTGTCCAGGTTCACTGCTGGTCACACAGCTGTGCAGGTTCACTGCTTGGTCACAGCTGTACAGGTTCACTGCTTGGTCACACAGATGTACAGGTTAACTGCTGGGTCACACAGATGTACAGGTTCACTGCTGGGTCACGCTATGCAGGTTCACTTCTGCGTCACGCAGCTGTGCAGGTTCACTGCTTGGTCACACAGGTATGCAGGTTCACTGCTGGGTCACATATCTGTGCAGGTTCATTGCTTGGTCACGTAGCTGTACAGGTTCACTGCTGCGTCACGCAGCTGTGCAGGTTCACTGCTTCATCACAAAGCTATGATGGTTCACTGCTGGGTCACACAGATGTGCATGTTCACTGCTGGGTCACACAGCTGTGCAGGTTCACTGCCTGGTCACATATCTGTGCAGGTTCATTGCTTGGTCACATAGCTGTACAGGTTCACTGCTGCATCACACAGCTGTGCAGCTTCACTGCTTGGTCACACAGCTGTGCTGGTTCACTGCTGGGACACACATGTGTGCAGGTTCACTGCTGGGTCACACAGATATGCAGGTTCACTGCTTGGTCATACTGCTGTGCAGATTCACTGCTAGGTCACACAGCTGTGCAGGTTCTCTGTTGGGTCACACATCTGTACAGGTTCACTGCTGGATCCAACAGCTGTGCAGGTTCACTGCTGGGTCACACAGCTGTGCAGGTTCACTGCTGGGTCACACAGCTGTGCAGGTTCTCTGCGGGGTCACACAGCTGTGCAGGTTCTCTGCGGGGTCACACAGCTGTAGGTTCACTGCTGGATCCAACAGCTGTGCAGATTCACTGCTGGTTCACACAGTTGTGCAGGTTCATTGCTTGGTCACATAGCTGTACAGGTTCTGTGCAGGGTCACGCAGCTGTGCAGGTTCACTCTTTGGTCACACAGCTGTGCAGTTTCACTGCTGGGTCACACAGCTGTACAGGTTCACTGTTTCGTCACACAGCTGTGCAGGTTCACTGGTGGACCAGACAGCTGTGCAGTTTCACTGCTGGGTCACACAGCTGTATAGGTTCACTGCTGGGTCACACAGCTGTGCAGGTTCACTGTTGGGTCACACAGCTGTACAGGATCACTCCTGGGTCACACAGCTGTGCAGGTTCACTGCTGGGTCACACAGCTGTGCAGGTTCACTGCTGGGTCACACAGCTGTATAGGTTCACTGCTGGGTCACACAGCTGTGCAGGTTCACTGCAGGGTCACACAGCTGTGCAGGTTCACTGCTGGGTCACACAGCTGTGCAGGTTCACTGTTGGGTCACACAGCTGTGCAGGTTCACTGCTGGGTCACACAACTGTTCAGGTTCACTGCTGCATCACACAGCTGTACAGGCTCACTGCTGGGTCACACAGCTGTGCAGGTTCATTGCTTGGTCACATAGCTGTGCAGGTTCACTGCTGGGTCACACAGCTGTACAGGATCACTCCTGGGTCACACAGCTGTGCAGGTTCACTGCTGCGTCACATGGCTGTGGAGGTTCATTGCTTGGTCACACAGCTGTACAGGCTCACTGCTGGGTCACATGGCTGTGGAGGTTAATTGCTTGGTCACACAGCTGTACAGGCTCACTGCTGGGTCACACAGCTGTGCAGGTTCACTGCTGGGTCACACAGCTGTGCAGGTTCACTGCTGCGTCACACAGCTGTACAGGCTCACTGCTGGGTCACACAGCTGTGCAGGTTCATTGCTTGGTCACACAGATGTACAGGCTCACTGCTGGGTCACACAGCTGTATAGGTTCACTGCTGGGTCACACAGCTGTGCAGGTTCACTGCAGGGTCACACAGCTGTGCTGGTTCACTGCTGGGTCACACAGCTGTGCAGGTTCACTGTTGGGTCACACAGCTGTACAGGATCACTCCTGGGTCACACAGCTATGCAGGTTCACTGCGGGGTCACACAGCTGTGCAGGTTCACCACTCGGTTACACAGATATGCAGTTTCACTGCTCGGTCACACAGCTGTGTAGGTTCACTACTGGGTCACGTAGCTGTGCAGGTTCACTGCTGGGTCACACAGCTGTGCAGGCTCATTGCTGGGTCACACAGCTGTGCAGGTTCACTGCTGGGTCACACAGCTGTGCAGGTTCACTGCTGCGTCACACAGCTGTACAGGCTCACTGCTGGGTCACATGGCTGTGCAGGTTCATTGCTTGGTCACACAGATGTACAGGCTCACTGCTGGGTCACACAGCTGTGCAGGTTCACTGCTGGGTCACACAGCTGTGCAGGTTCACTGCTGGGTCACACAGCTGTGCAGGTTCACTGCTGGGACACACAGCTGTGCAGATTCACTGCTTGGTCACACAGCTGTGCAGGTTCACTGCTGGCTGACACAGCTGTGCCATTTTCAGTGCTGGGTCACACAGCTGTGCAGGGTCACTGTTGGGTCATACAGCTGTGCAGTTTCACCGCTTGGTCACACAGCTGTGCAGGTTCACTGCTGGCTGACACAGCTGTGCCATTTTCAGTGCTGGGTCACACAGCTGTGCAAGGTCACTGTTGGGTCAAACAGCTGTGCAGATTCACTGCTGAGTCACACTGGTATGCAGGTTCACTGCTGGGTCACACAGCTGTGCAGTTTCACCGCTTGGTCACACAGCTGTGCAGTTTCACCGCTTGGTCACACAGCTGTGCAGGTTCGCTGGTAGGTCACACAGCTGTGCAGGTTCACTGCTGGGTTTCACAGCTGTGCAGGCTCATTGCTGGGTCACACAGCAGTGCAGGTTCACTACTTGGTCGCACAGCGGTACAGGCTCACCGCTGGGTCACAAAGCTGTACAGTTTCACTGCTGGGTCACCTAACTGCAGATTCACTGCTGGGTCACACAGGTATGCAGGTTCATTGCTTGGTCACACAGCTGTGCAGACTCACTGCTGAGTCCCACAGCTGTGCAGGTTCACTGCTGGGTCACGTAGCTGTGCATGTTCACTGCTGGGTCACACAGCTATGATGGTTCACTGCTGGGTCACACAGATGTGCAGTTTCACTGCTGGGTGACACAGCTATGCAGTTTCAGTGCTGCGTCACACAGTTGTGCAGGGTCACTGTTGGGTCATACAGCTGTACAGGTTCACTGCTGGTCACACAGCTGTGCAGGTTCACTGCTTGTTCACATAGCTATGATGGTTCACTGCAGGGTCATACAGATGTGCAGCTTCACTGCTGGGTGACACAGCTATGCAGTTTCAGTGCTGCGTCACACAGTTGTGCAGGGTCACTGTTGGGTCATACAGCTGTCCAGGTTCACTGCTGGTCACACAGCTGTGCAGGTTCACTGCTTGGTCACAGCTGTACAGGTTAACTGCTGGGTCACACAGATGTACAGGTTCACTGCTGGGTCACGCTATGCAGGTTCACTTCTGCGTCACACAGCTGTACAGGTTCACTGCTGGATCCAACAGCTGTGCAGGTTCACTGCTGGGTCACACAGCTGTGCAGTTTCACTGCTGGGTCACACAGCTGTGCAGGTTCTCTGCGGGGTCACACAGCTGTGCAGGTTCTCTGCGGGGTCACACAGCTGTAGGTTCACTGCTGGATCCAACAGCTGTGCAGATTCACTGCTGGGTCAAACAGTTGTGCAGGTTCATTGCTTGGTCACATAGCTGTACAGGTTCACTGCGGCGTCACGCAGCTGTGCAGGTTCACTCTTTGGTCACACAGCTGTGCAGTTTCACTGCTGGGTCACACAGCTGTACAGGTTCACTGTTTCGTCACACAGCTGTGCAGGTTCACTGGTGGACCAGACAGCTGTGCAGTTTCACTGCTGGGTCACACAGCTGTATAGGTTCACTGCTGGGTCACACAGCTGTGCAGGTTCACTGCAGGGTCACACAGCTGTGCAGGTTCACTGCTGGGTCACACAGCTGTGCAGGTTCACTGTTGGGTCACACAGCTGTACAGGATCACTCCTGGGTCACACAGCTGTGCAGGTTCACTGCTGGGTCACACAGCTGTGCAGGTTCACTGCTGGGTCACACAGCTGTATAGGTTCACTGCTGGATCACACAGCTGTGCAGGTTCACTGCAGGGTCACACAGCTGTGCAGGTTCACTGCTGGGTCACACAGCTGTGCAGGTTCACTGTTGGGTCACACAGCTGTGCAGGTTCACTGCTCGGTCACACAACTGTTCAGGTTCACTGCTGCATCACACAGCTGTACAGGCTCACTGCTGGGTCACACAGCTGTGCAGGTTCATTGCTTGGTCACATAGCTGTGCAGGTTCACTGCTGGGTCACACAGCTGTACAGGATCACTCCTGAGTCACACAGCTGTGCAGGTTCACTGCTGCGTCACATGGCTGTGGAGGTTCATTGCTTGGTCACACAGCTGTACAGGCTCACTGCTGGGTCACATGGCTGTGGAGGTTCATTGCTTGGTCACACAGCTGGACAGGCTCACTGCTGGGTCACACAGCTCTACAGGTTCATTGCTTGGTCACACAGCTGTGCAGGTTCACTGCTGGGACACACAGCTGTGCAGATTCACTGCTTGGTCACACAGCTGTGCAGGTTCACTGCTGGGTCACACTGGTATGCAGGTTCACTGCTTGGTCACACAGCTGTGCAGTTTCACCGCTTTGTCACACAGCTGTGCAGTTTCACCGCTGGGTTTCACAGCTGTGCAGACTCATTGCTGGGTCACACAGCAGTGCAGGTTCACTACTTGGTCGCACAGCAGTACAGGCTCACCGCTGGGTCACACATCTGTACAGGTTCACTGCTTGGTTACACAGATGTGCAGGTTCACTGCTTGGTCATACTGCTGTGCAGATTCACTGCTAGGTCACACAGCTGTTCAGGTTCACTGCTGGGTCACACACCTGTGCAGATTCACTGTTGGGTCACACAACTGTGCAGGTTCTCTGTTGGGTCACACAGCTGTACAGGTTCACTGCTGGATCCAACAGCTGTGCAGGTTCACTGCTGGTCACACAGCTGTGCAGTTTCACTGCTGGGTCACACAGCTGTGCAGGTTCACTGCTGGGTCACACAGCTGTGCAGATTCACTGCTGGGTCACACAGCTGTGCAGGTTCACTCTTTGGTCACACAGCTGTGCAGGTTCACTGCTGGGTCAGACAGCTGTACAGGTTCACTGTTTTGTCACGCAGCCGTGCAGGTTCACTGCTGGACCAGACAGCTGTGCAGTTTCACTGTTTCGTCACACAGCTGTGCAGGTTCTCTGTTGGGTCACACAGCTGTACAGGTTCACTGCTGGATCCAACAGCTGTGCAGGTACTGTGCAGGATCACACAGCTGTGTAGGTTCACTACTGGGTCACACAGCTGTGCAGGTTCACTGCTGGGTCACACAGCTGTGCAGGTTCTGTGCAGGGTCACACAGCTGTGTAGGTTCACTACTGGGTCACACAGCTGTGCAGTTTCACTGCTGGGTCACACAGCTGTGCAGGTTCACTGTTGGGTCACACAGCTGTGCAGGTTCACTGCTGGGTCACAGCTGTGCAGGTTCACTGCTGGGTCACAGCTGTGCAGGTTCACTGCTGGGTCACACAGCTGTGCAGGTTCACTGCTTGGTCACACAGCTGTGCAGACACATTGCTGGGTCACATACCTGTGCACGTTCAGTGCTGGGTCACATAGCTGTGCAGGGTCACTGTTGGGTCAAACAGCTGTGCAGATTAACTGCTGGGTCACACAGGTATGCAGGTTCACTGCTTGGTCACACAGCTGTGCAGGTTCACTGCTTGGTCACACAGCTGTGCAGTTTCACTGCTGGGTCACACAGCTGTGCAGGTTCACTGGTGGGTCACACAGCTGTGCAGGATCACTGCTGGGTGACACAGCTGTGCATTTTCAGTGCTGGGTCACACACCTGTGCAGGGTCACTGTTGGGTCATACAGCTGTGCAGGGTCACTGTTGGGTCACACAGGTATGCAGATTCACTGCTTGGTCACACAGCTTTGCAGGTTCACTGCTGGGTCACGTAGCTGTGCAGGTTCACTGCTGGGTCACACAGCTGTGCAGGTTCACTGCTGGGTCACACAGCTGTGCAGGTTCACTGCTTGGTCACACAGCTATGATGGTTCACTGCTGGGTCACACAGATGTGCAGGTTCACTGCTGGGTGACACAGCTATGCAGTTTCAGTGCTGCGTCACACAGCTGTGCAGGGTCACTGTTGGGTCATACAGCTGTACAGGTTCACTGCTGGTCACACAACTGTGCAGGTTCACTGCTTGGTCACAGCTGTACAGGTTCAGTCCTTGGTCACCCAGCTGTACAGGTTAACTGCTTGGTCACACAGATGTACAGGTTCACTGCTGGCTCACACAGATGTACAGGTTCACTGCTGGGTCACGCTATGCAGGTTCACGTCTGGGTCACGCAGCTGTGCAGGTTCACTGCTTGGTCACAGCTGTACAGGTTCAGTGCTTGGTCACACAGCTGTACAGGTTAACTGCTTGGTCACACAGATGTACAGGTTTACTGCTGGGTCACGTAGCTGTGCAGGTTCACTGCTCGGTCACACAACTGTGCCGGTTCACTGCTGGGTCACACAGCTGTGCAGGTTCACTGCTTGGTCACACAGCTATGATGGTTCACTGCTGGGTGACACAGATTTGCAGTTTCACTGCTGGGTGACACAGCTATGCAGTTTCAGTGCTGCGTCACACAGTTGTGCAGGGTCACTGTTGGGTCATACAGCTGTACTGGTTCACTGCTGGTCACACAGCTGTGCAGGTTCACTGCTTGGTCACATAGCTATGATGGTTCACTGCTGTGTCACACAGATGTGCAGCTTCACTGCTGGGTGACACAGCTATGCAGTTTCAGTGCTGCGTCACACAGTTGTGCAGGGTCACTGTTGGGTCATACAGCTGTCCAGGTTCACTGCTGGTCACACAGCTGTGCAGGTTCACTGCTTGGTCACAGCTGTGCAGGATCAGTGCTTGGTCACACAGATGAACAGGTTAACTGCTTGGTCACACAGATGAACAGGTTAACTGCCGGGTCACACAGATGTACAGGTTCACTGCTGGGTCAAGCTATGCAGGTTCACTTCTGGGTCACGCAGCTGTACAGGTTCACTGCTTGGTCACACAGGTATGCAGGTTCACTGCTGGGTCACACAGCTGTGCAGGTTCACTGCTGGGTCACACAGCTGTGCAGGTTCACTGTTGGGTCACACAGATGTACAGGATCACTCCTGGGTCACACAGCTATGCAGGTTCAGTGCGGGGTCACACAGCTGTGCAGGTTCACCACTGGGTTACACAGATATGCAGTTTCACTGCTCGGTCACACAGCTGTGTAGGTTCACTGCTGGGTCACAGAGCTGTGCAGGTTCACTGCTGGGTCACACAACTGTTCAGGTTCACTGCTGCATCACACAGCTGTACAGGCTCACTGCTGGGTCACACAGCTGTGCAGGTTCATTGCTTGGTCACACAGCTGTGCAGGTTCACTGCTGCGTAACACAGCTGTGCAGGTTCATTGCTTGGTCACACAGCTGTGCAGGTTCACTGCTGCGTAACACAGCTGTACAGGCTCACTGCTGGGTCACATGGCTGTGGAGGTTCATTGCTTGGTCACACAGCTGGACAGGCTCACTGCTGGGTCACACAGCTGTGCAGGTTCACTGTTGGGTCACACAGATGTACAGGATCACTCCTGGGTCACACAGCTATGCAGGTTCAGTGCGGGGTCACACAGCTGTGCAGGTTCACCACTGGGTTACACAGATATGCAGTTTCACTGCTCGGTCACACAGCTGTGTAGGTTCATTGCTTGGTCACACAGCTGTGCAGGTTCATTGCTTGGTCACACAGCTGTGCAGGTTCACTGCTGCGTAACACAGCTGTACAGGCTCACTGCTGGGTCACATGGCTGTGGAGGTTCATTGCTTGGTCACACAGCTGGACAGGCTCACTGCTGGGTCACACAGCTGTACAGGTTCATTGCTTGGTCACACAGCTGTGCAGGTTCACTGCTGGGACACACAGCTGTGCAGATTCACTGCCTGGTCACACAGCTGTGCAGGTTCACTTCTGGCTGACACAGCTGTGCCATTTTCAGTGCTGGGTCACAAAGCTGTGCAGGGTCACTGTTGTGTCACACAGCTGTACAGGTTCACTGCTTGGTCACACAGCTGTGCAGTTTCACCGCTTTGTCACACAGCTGTGCAGTTTCACCGCTTTGTCACACAGCTGTGCAGTTTCACCGCTTGGTCACACAGCTGTGCAGGTTCACTGGTGGGTCACACAGCTGTGCAGGTTCACTGCTGGGTTTCACAGCTGTGCAGACTCATTGCTGGGTCACACAGCAGTGCAGGTTCACTACTTGGTCGCACAGCAGTACAGGCTCACCGCTGGGTCACACAGATGTGCAGGTTCACTGCTTGGTTACACAGATGTGCAGGTTCACTGCTTGGTCATACTGCTGTGCAGATTCACTGCTAGGTCACACAGCTGTTCAGGTTCACTGCTGGGTCACACACCTGTGCAGGTTCTCTGTTGGGTCACACAGCTGTACAGGTTCACTGCTGGATCCAACAGCTGTGCAGGTTCACTGCTGGGTCACACAGCTGTGCAGGTTCACTGCTGGGTCACACAGCTGTGCAGATTCACTGCTGGGTCACACAGTTGTGCAGGTTCACTGCTGGGTCAGACAGCTGTACAGGTTCACTGTTTCGTCACGCAGCCGTGCAGGTTCACTGCTGGACCAGACAGCTGTGCAGTTTCATTGTTTCGTCACACAGCTGTGCAGGTTCACTGGTGGGTCACACATCTGTGCAGCTTCACTGCTGGGTGACACAGCTATGCAGTTTCAGTGCTGCGTCACACAGTTGTGCAGGGTCACTGTTGGGTCATACAGCTGTACAGGTTCACTGCTGGTCACACAGCTGTGCAGGTTCACTGCTTGGTCACAGCTGTACAGGATCAGTGCATGGTCACACAGATGTACAGGTTAACTGCTTGGTCACACAGATGAACAGGTTCACTGCTGGGTCACACAGATTTACAGGTTCAATGCTGGGTCACGCTATGCAGGTTCACTTCTGGGTCACGCAGCTGTGCGGGTTCACTGCTTGGTCACAGCTGTACAGGTTCAGTGCTTGGTCACACAGCTGTACAGGTTAACTGCTTGGTCACACAGATGTACAGGTTTACTGCTGGGTCACACAGATGTACAGGTTCACTGCTGGGTCACACAGATGTACAGGTTCACTGCTGGGTCACACAGATGTACAGGTTCACTGCTGGGTCACATAGGTGTGCAGGTTTACTGCTGGGTCACACAGCTGTGCAGGTTCACTGCTTGGTCACACAGGTATTATGGTTCACTGCTTGGTCACACAGCTGTGCAGGTTCACTGCTTGGTCACGCAGCTGTGCAGGTTCATTGCTGGGTCACACAGCTGTGCAGGTTCACTGGTGGGTCACACAGCTGTGCAGGTTCACTGCTGGGTGACACAGCTGTGCATTTTCAGTGCTGGGTCACACACCTGTGCAGGGTCACTGTTGGGTCATACAGCTATGCAGGGTCACTGTTGGGTCACACAGGTATGCAGATTCACTGCTTGGTCACACAGCTTTGCAGGTTCACTGCTGGGTCACACAGCTGTGCAGGTTCACTGCTTGATCACACAGCTATGATGGTTCACTGCTGGGTCACACAGATGTGCAGCTTCACTGCTGGGTGACACAGCTATGCAGTTTCAGTGCTGCGTCATGCAGCTGTGCAGGTTCACTTCTTGGTCACACAGGTATGCAGGTTCACTGCTGGGTCACATATCTGTGCAGGTTCATTGCTTGGTCACACAGCTGTACAGGTTCACTGCTGCATCAAGCAGCTGTGCATGTTCACTGCTTGGTCACACAGCTGTGCAAGTTCACTGCTGGGACACACGTGTGCAGGTTCACTGCTGGGTCACACAGATATGCAGGTTCACTGCTGGGTCACACGTCTGTACAGGTTCACTGCTGAGTCACACAGATGTGCAGGTTCACTGCTTGGTCATACTGCTGTGCATATTCACTGCTAGGTCACACAGCTGTGCAGATTCACTGCTGGGTCACACAGCTGTGCAGGTTCTCTGTTGGCTCACACAGCTGTACAGGTTCACTGCTGGATCCAACAGCTGTGCAGGTTCTGTGCAGGGTCACACAGCTGTGCAGGATCACTGCTGGGTCACACAGCTGTGCAGGTTCTGTGCAGGGTCACACAGCTGTGTAGGTTCACTACTGGGTCACACAGCTGTGCAGGTTCACTGCTGGGTCACACAGCTGTGCAGGTTCACTGCTGGGTCACACAGCTGTGCAGGTTCACTGCTGGGTCACACAGCTGTGTAGGTTCACTGCTGGGTCACATAGGTGTGCAGGTTCACTGCTGGGTCACACAGCTGTGCAGGTTCACTGCTTGGTCACACAGGTATTATGGTTCACTGCTTGGTCACACAGCTGTGCAGGTTCACTGCTTGGTCACGCAGCTGTGCAGGTTCATTGCTGGGTCACACAGCTGTGCAGGTTCACTGGTGGGTCACACAGCTGTGCAGGTTCACTGCTGGGTGACACAGCTGTGCATTTTCAGTGCTGGGTCACACACCGGGTCACTGTTGGGTCATACAGCTATGCAGGGTCACTGTTGGGTCACACAGGTATGCAGATTCACTGCTTGGTCACAAAGCTTTGCAGGTTCATGCTGGGTCACGTAGCTGTGCAGGTTCACTGCTGGGTCACACAGCTGTGCAGGTTCACTGCTGGGTCACACAGCTGTGCAGGTTCACTGCTTGGTCACACAGCTATGATGGTTCACTGCTGGGTCACACAGATGTGCAGCTTCACTGCTGGGTGACACAGCTATGCAGTTTCAGTGCTGCGTCACACAGTTGTGCAGGGTCACTGTTGGGTCATACAGCTGTACAGGTTCACTGCTGGTCACACAGCTGTGCAGGTTCACTGCTTGGTCACAGCTGTACAGGATCAGTGCATGGTCACACAGATGTACAGGTTAACTGCTTGGTCACACAGATGAACAGGTTCACTGCTGGGTCACACAGATTTACAGGTTCAATGCTGGGTCACGCCATGCAGGTTCACTTCTGGGTCACGCAGCTGTGCAGGTTCACTGCTTGGTCACAGCTGTACAGGTTCAGTGCTTGGTCACACAGATGTACAGGTTCACTGCTGGGTCACACAGATGTACAGGTTCACTGCTGGGTCACGCTATGCAGGTTCACTTCTGGGTCACGTGGCTGTGCAGGTTCATTGCTTGGTCACACAGGTATGCAGGTTCACTGCTGGGTCCCATATCTGTGCAGGTTCATTGCTTGGTCACATAGCTGTACGGGTTCACTGCTGCGTCACGCAGCTGTGCAGGTTCACTGCTTGGTCACACAGCTGTGCTGGTTCACTGCTGGGACACACATGTGTGCAGGTTCACTGCTGGGTCACACGTCTGTACAGGTTCACTGCTTGGTCACACAGATGTGCAGGTTCACTGCTCGGTCATACTGCTGTGCAGATTCACTGCTAGGTCACACAGCTGTACAGGTTCACTGCTGGGTCACACAGGTGTGCAGGTTCACTGTTTGGTCACACAGCTGTGCAGGTTCTCTGTTGGGTCACACAGCTATACAGGTTCACTGCTGGATCTAACAGCTGTGCAGGTTCACTGCTGGGTCACATAGCTGTGCAGGTTCACTGCTGGGTCACACAGCTGTGCAGGTTCACTGCTGGGTCACACAGCTGTGCAGGTTCTCTGCGGGGTCACACAGCTGTACAGGTTCACTGCTGGGTCACACAGCTGTGCAGATTCACTGCTGGGTCACACAGCTGTGCAGATTCACTGCTGGGTCACACAGCTGTGCAGATTCACTGCTGGGTCACACATCTGTGCAGATTCACTGCTGGGTCACACAGCTGTGCAGATTTACTGTTTGGTCACACAGTTGTGCAGGTTCACTGTTTGGTCACACAGCTGTGCAGGTTCATTGCTGGGGGGTCACACAGCTGTGCAGGTTCACTGTTTCGTCACACAGCTGTGCATGTTCACCGCTGGATCAGACAGCTGTGCAGGTTCACTGCTGGGTCACACAGCTGTGCAGGTTCACAGCAGGATCAGACAGCTGTGCAGGTTCACTGCTGAGTCACACAACTGTGCAGATTCACTGCTGGATCACACAGCTGTGCAGGTTCACTGCTGGATCACACAGCTGTGCAAGTTCACTGCTGGGTCACACAGCTGTGCAGTTTCACTGCTGGGTCACACAGCTATGATGGTTCACTGCTGGGTCACATAGATGTGCAGCTTCACTGCTGGGTGACACAGCTATGCAGTTTCAGTGCTGCGTCACACAGTTGTGCAGGGTCACTGTTGGGTCATACAGCTGTACAGGTTCACTGCTGGTCACACAGCTGTGCAGGTTCACTGCTTGGTCACATAGCTATGATGGTTCACTGCTGGGTCACACAGCTGTGCAGGTTCACTGCTTGGTCACACAGCTATGATGGTTCACTGCTGGGTCACACAGATGTGCAGCTTCCCTGCTGGGTGACACAGCTATGCAGTTTCAGTGCTGCGTCACACAGTTGTGCAGGGTCACTGATGGGTCATACAGCTGTACAGGTTCACTGCTGGTCACACAGCTGTGCAGGATCGCTGCTTGTTTACATAGGTATGATGGTTCACTGCTGGGTCACACAGATGTGCAGCTTCACTGCTGGGTGACACAGCTATTCAGTTTCAGTGCTGCGTCACACAGTTGTGCAGGGTCACTGTTGGGTCATACAGCTGTACAGGTTCACTGCTGGTCACACAGCTGTGCAAGTTCACTGCTTGGTCACATAGCTATGATGGTTCACTGCTGGGTCACACAGCTGTGCAGGTTCACTGCTGGGTCACACAGCTATGCAGTTTCAGTGCTGCGTCACACAGTTGTGCAGGGTCACTGTTGGGTCATACAGCTGTACAGGTTCACTGCTGGTCACACAGCTGTGCAGGTTCACTGCTTGGTCACATAGCTATGATGGTTCACCTTTGGGTCACACAGCTGTGCAGGTTCACTGCTTGGTCACAGCTGTACAGGTTCAGTGCTTGGTCACACAGCTGTACAGGTTCACTGCTTGGTCACACAGATGTACAGGTTCACTGCTGGGTCACACAGGTATGCAGGTTCACTGCTGGGTCACATATCTGTGCAGGTTCATTGCTTGGTCACACAGCTGTGCAGGTTCACTGCTAGGTGACACAGCTGTACAGGTTCACAGCTGGGTCACACAGCTGTGCAGGTTCACTGCTGTGTCACGCAGCTGAGCATGTTCACTGCTGGGTCACGTAACTGCAGGTTCACTGCTGGGTCACACAGCTATGATGGTTCACTGCTGGGTGACACAGATGTGCAGTTTCACTGCTGGGTGACACAGCTATGCAGTTTCAGTGCTGCGTCACACCGTTGTGCAGGGTCACTGTTGGGTCATACATCTGTGCAGGTTCACTGCTTGGTCACAGCTGTACAGGTTCAGTGTTTGGTCACACAGAAATACAGGTTCACTGCTTGGTCACACAGATGTACAGGTTCAGTGCTTGGTCACACAGCTGTACAGGTTCACTGCTTGGTCACACAGATTTACAGGTTCACTGCTGGGTCATGTAGCTATGCAGGTTCACTTCTGGGTCATGTAGCTGTGCAGGTTCACTGCTGCGTCACACAGCTGTGCATGTTCACTGCTGGGTCACATCAGTGTGCAGGTTCATTGCTTGGTCACATAGCTGTACAGTTTCACTGCTGGGTCACATGGATGTGCTGGTTCATTGCTTGGTGACACAGCTGTGCAGGTTCACTGCTTGGTCACACAGCTGTGCAGGTTCACTGGTGGGTCACACAGCTGTGCAGTTTCAGTGCTGGGTCACACACCTTTGCAGGGTCACTGTTGGGTCACACAGCTGTGCAGGGTCACTGTTGGGTCACACAGGTATGCAGGTTCACTGCTTGGTCACACAGTTTGCAGGTTCACTGCTGTGTCATGTAGCTGTGCAGGTTCACTGCTGGGTCACACAGCTGTGCAGGTTCACTGCTGGGTCACACAGCTGTGCAGGTTCACTGCTGGGTCACACAACTGTGCAGGTTCACTGCTTGGTCACACAGCTATGATGGTTCACTGCTGGGTCACACAGATGTGCAGGTTCACTGCTGGGTGACACAGCTATGCAGTTTCAGTGCTGCGTCACACACCTGTGCAGGGTCACCATTGGGTCACACAGCTGTGCAGGGTCACTGTTGGGTCACACAGGTATGCAGGTTCACTGCTTGGTCACACAGCTTTGCAGGTTCACTGCTGTATCATGTAGCTGTACAGGTCCACTGCTGGGTCACACAGCTGTGCAGGTTCACTGCTGGGTCACACAGCTGTGCAGGTTCACTGCTGGGTCACACAGCTGTGCAGGTTCACTGCTGGGTCACACAGCTATGCAGGTTCACTGCTGGGTCAAACAGCTGTGCAGGTTCACTGCTGGGTCACACAGCTGTACAGGTTCACTGCTGGTCACACAGCTGTGCAAGTTCACTGCTTGGTCACATAGTTATGATGGTTCACTGCTGGGTCACACAGCTGTGCAAGTTCACTGCTGGGTCACACAGCTATGATGGTTCACTGCTGGGTCACATAGATGTGCAGCTTCACTGCTGGGTGACACAGCTATGCAGTTTCAGTGCTGCGTCACACAGTTGTGCAGGGTCACTGTTGGGTCATACGGCTGTACAGGTTCACTGCTGGTCACACAGCTGTGCAGGTTCACTGCTTGGTCACATAGCTATGATGGTTCACTTTTGGGTCACACAGCTGTGCAGGTTCACTGCTTGGTCACACAGCTATGATGGTTTACTGCTGGGTCAAATAGATGTGCAGCTTCACTGCTGGGTCACAGCTGTGCAGGTTCACTGCTGGGTCACACAGCTGTGCAGGTTCTGTGCAGGGTCACACAGCTGTGCAGGTTCACTGTTGGGTCACACAGCTGTACAGATTCACTGCTGGGTCACACAGCTGTGCAAATTCACTGCTGGGTCAGACAGCTGTGCAGGTTCACTGTTGGGTCACACAGCTGTGCAGGTTCACTGCTGGGTCACACAGCTGTGCAGGTTCTGTGCAGGGTCACACAGCTGTGCAGGTTCACTGTTGGGTCACACAGCTGTACAGGATCACTGCTGGGTCACACAGCTATGCAGGTTCACTGCGGGGTCACACAGCTGTGCAGGTTCACCACTGGGTCACACAGATATGCAGTTTCACTGCTCGGTCCCACAGCTGTGTAGGTTCACTACTGGGTCACGTAGCTGTGCAGGTTCACTGTTGGGTCACACAGCTGTGCAGTTTCACTGCTGGGTCACACAGATGTGTAGGTTCACTGCTGGGTCACACAGCTGTGCAGGTTCACTGCTGGGTCACACAGCTGTGCAGGTTCACTGCTGGGTCACACAGCTGTGCATTTTCAGTGCTGGGTCACACAGCTGTGCATTTTCAGTGCTGGGTCACACAGCTGTGCAGGGTCACTGTTGGGTCACACAGCTGTGCAGTTTCACTGCTGGGTCACACAGAAGTGCAGGTTCACTGCTGGGTCACACAGCTGTGCAGGTTCACTGCTGGATCACATAGCTGTGCAGGTTCACTGCTGGGTCACACAGCTGTGCAGGTTCACTGCTGGGTCACACAGCTGTGCAGGTTCACTGCTGGGTCACACAGCTGTGCAGGTTCACTGCTGGGTCACACAGCTGTGCAGGGTCACTGTTGGTTCATACAGCTGTGCAGATTCACTGCTGGGTCACACAGGTATGCAGGTTCACTGCTTGGTCACACAGCTGTGCAGGTTCACTGCTTGGTCACACAACTGTGCAGGTTCATTGTTGGGTCACACAGCTGTGCAGGTTCACTGCTGGGTCACACAGCTGTGCAGGTTCACTGCTGCGTCACACAGCTGTACAGGCTCACTGCTGGGTCATGTCAGTGTGCAGGTTCATTGCTTGGTCACATAGCTGTACAGTTTCACTGCTGGGTCACATGGATGTGCAGGTTCATTGCTTGGTGACACAGCTGTGCAGGTTCACTGCTTGGTCACACAGCTGTGCAGGTTAACTGCTTGGTCACACAGCTCTGCAGGTTCACTGGTGGGTCACACAGCTGTGCAGGTTCACTGCTGGGTGACACAGCTGTGCATTTTCAGTGCTGGGTCACACACCTGTGCAGGGTCACTGTTGGGTCACACAGCTGTGCAGGGTCACTATTGGGTCACACAGGTATGCAGGTTCACTGCTTGGTCACACAGCTGTACAGGTTCACTGCTGGTCACACAGCTGTGCAGGTTCACTGCTTGGTCACATAGCTATGATGGTTCACCTTTGGGTCACACAGCTGTGCAGGTTCACTGCTTGGTCACAGCTGTACAGGTTCAGTGCTTGGTCACACAGCTGTACAGGTTCACTGCTTGGTCACACAGATGTACAGGTTCACTGCTGGGTCACACAGGTATGCAGGTTCACTGCTGGGTCACATATCTGTGCAGGTTCATTGCTTGGTCACACAGCTGTGCAGGTTCACTGCTAGGTCACACAGCTGTACAGGTTCACAGCTGGGTCACACAGCTGTGCAGGTTCACTGCTGTGTCACGCAGCTGAGCATGTTCACTGCTGGGTCACGTAACTGCAGGTTCACTGCTGGGTCACACAGCTATGATGGTTCACTGCTGGGTGACACAGATGTGCAGTTTCACTGCTGGGTGACACAGCTATGCAGTTTCAGTGCTGCGTCACACCGTTGTGCAGGGTCACTGTTGGGTCATACATCTGTGCAGGTTCACTGCTTGGTCACAGCTGTACAGGTTCAGTGTTTGGTCACACAGATGTACAGCTTCAGTGCTTGGTCACAGCTGTACAGGTTCACTGCTTGGTCACACAGAAATACAGGTTCACTGCTTGGTCACACAGATGTACAGGTTCAGTGCTTGGTCACACAGCTGTACAGGTTCACTGCTTGGTCACACAGATTTACAGGTTCACTGCTGGGTCATGTAGCTTTGCAGGTTCACTTCTGGGTCATGTAGCTGTGCAGGTTCACTGCTGCGTCACACAGCTGTGCATGTTCACTGCTGGGTCACATCAGTGTGCAGGTTCATTGCTTGGTCACATAGCTGTACAGTTTCACTGCTGGGTCACATGGATGTGCTGGTTCATTGCTTGGTGACACAGCTGTGCAGGTTCACTGCTTGGTCACACAGCTGTGCAGGTTCACTGGTGGGTCACACAGCTGTGCAGTTTCACTGCTGGGTGACACAGCTGTGCATTTTCAGTGCTCGGTCACACACCTTTGCAGGGTCACTGTTGGGTCACACAGCTGTGCAGGGTCACTGTTGGGTCACACAGGTATGCAGGTTCACTGCTTGGTCACACACCTTTGCAGGGTCACTGTTGGGTCACACAGCTGTGCAGGTTCACTGCTGGGTCACACAACTGTGCAGGTTCACTGCTTGGTCACACAGCTATGATGGTTCACTGCTGGGTCACACAGATGTGCAGGTTCACTGCTGGGTGACACAGCTATGCAGTTTCAGTGCTGCGTCACACACCTGTGCAGGGTCACCGTTGGGTCACACAGCTGTGCAGGGTCACTGTTGGGTCACACAGGTATGCAGGTTCACTGCTTGGTCACACAGCTTTGCAGGTTCACTGCTGTATCATGTAGCTGTACAGGTCCACTGCTGGGTCACACAGCTGTGCAGGTTCACTGCTGGGTCACACAGCTGTGCAGGTTCACTGCTGGGTCACACAGCTGTGCAGGTTCACTGCTGGGTCACACAGCTGTGCAGGTTCACTGCTGGGTCACACAGCTGTGCAGGTTCACTGCTGGGTCACACAGCTGTACAGGTTCACTGCTGGTCACACAGCTGTGCAAGTTCACTGCTTGGTCACATAGTTATGATGGTTCACTGCTGGGTCACACAGCTGTGCAGGTTCACTGCTGGGTCACACAGCTATGATGGTTCACTGCTGGGTCACATAGATGTGCAGCTTCACTGCTGGGTGACACAGCTATGCAGTTTCAGTGCTGCGTCACACAGTTGTGCAGGGTCACTGTTGGGTCATACGGCTGTACAGGTTCACTGCTGGTCACACAGCTGTGCAGGTTCACTGCTGGGTCACATAGCTATGATGGTTCACTTTTGGGTCACACAGCTGTGCAGGTTCACTGCTTGGTCACACAGCTATGATGGTTTACTGCTGGGTCAAATAGATGTGCAGCTTCACTGCTGGGTCACAGCTGTGCAGGTTCACTGCTGGGTCACACAGCTGTGCAGGTTCTGTGCAGGGTCACACAGCTGTGCAGGTTCACTGTTGGGTCACACAGCTGTACAGATTCACTGCTGGGTCACACAGCTGTGCAAATTCACTGCTGGGTCAGACAGCTGTGCAGGTTCACTGTTGGGTCACACAGCTGTGCAGGTTCACTGCTGGGTCACACAGCTGTGCAGGTTCTGTGCAGGGTCACACAGCTGTGCAGGTTCACTGTTGGGTCACACAGCTGTACAGGATCACTGCTGGGTCACACAGCTATGCAGGTTCACTGCGGGGTCACACAGCTGTGCAGGTTCACCACTGGGTCACACAGATATGCAGTTTCACTGCTCGGTCCCACAGCTGTGTAGGTTCACTACTGGGTCACGTAGCTGTGCAGGTTCACTGTTGGGTCACACAGCTGTGCAGTTTCACTGCTGGGTCACACAGATGTGTAGGTTCACTGCTGGGTCACACAGCTGTGCAGGTTCACTGCTGGGTCACACAGCTGTGCAGGTTCACTGCTGGGTCACACAGCTGTGCATTTTCAGTGCTGGGTCACACAGCTGTGCATTTTCAGTGCTGGGTCACACATCTGTGCAGGGTCACTGTTGGGTCACACAGCTGTGCAGTTTCACTGCTGGGTCACACAGAAGTGCAGGTTCACTGCTGGGTCACACAGCTGTGCAGGTTCACTGCTGGATCACATAGCTGTGCAGGTTCACTGCTGGGTCACACACTGTGCAGGTTCACTGCTGGGTCACACAGCTGTGCAGGTTCACTGCTGGGTCACACAGCTGTGCAGGTTCACTGCTGGGTCACACAGCTGTGCAGGGTCACTGTTGGTTCATACAGCTGTGCAGATTCACTGCTGGGTCACACAGGTATGCAGGTTCTCTGCTTGGTCACACAGCTGTGCAGGTTCACTGCTTGGTCACACAACTGTGCAGGTTCATTGTTGGGTCACACAGCTGTGCAGGTTCATTGCTGGGTCACACAGCTGTGCAGGTTCACTGGTGCGTCACACAGCTGTACAGGCTCACTGCTGGGTCATGTCAGTGTGCAGGTTCATTGCTTGGTCACATAGCTGTACAGTTTCACTGCTGGGTCACATGGATGTGCAGGTTCATTGCTTGGTGACACAGCTGTGCAGGTTCACTGCTTGGTCACACAGCTGTGCAGGTTAACTGCTTGGTCACACAGCTCTGCAGGTTCACTGGTGGGTCACACAGCTGTGCAGGTTCACTGCTGGGTGACACAGCTGTGCATTTTCAGTGCTGGGTCACACACCTGTGCAGGGTCACTGTTGGGTCACACAGCTGTGCAGGGTCACTGTTGGGTCACACAGGTATGCAGGTTCACTGCTTGGTCACACAGCTTTGCAGGTTCACTGCTGTGTCATGTAGCTGTACAGGTTCACTGTTGGGTCACACAGCTGTGCAGGTTCACTGCTGGGTCACACAGCTGTGCTGGGTCACACAACTGTGCAGGTTCACTGCTGGGTCACAACTGTGCAGGTTCACTGCTGGGTCACACAACTGTGCAGGTTCACTGCTTGGTCACACAGCTATAATGGTTCACTGCTGGGTCACACAGATGTGCAGGTTCACTGCTGGGTGACACAGCTATGCAGTTTCAGTGCTGCGTCACACACCTGTATAGGGTCACTGTTGGGTCATACAGCTGTACAGGTTCACTGCTGGGTCACACAGCTATGATGGTTCACTGCTGGGTCAAATAGATGTGCAGCTTCACTGCTGGGTGACACAGCTATGCAGTTTCAGTGCTGCGTCACACAGTTGTGCAGGGTCACTGTTGGGTCATACAGCTGTACAGGTTCACTGCTGGTCACACAGCTGTGCAGGTTCACTGCTTGGTCACATAGCTATGATGGTTCACTTTTGGGTCACACAGCTGTGCAGGTTCACTGCTTGGTCACAGCTGTGCAGGTTCACTGCTAGGTCACACAGCTGTACAGGTTCACTGCTTGGTCACACAGATGTGCAGGTTCACTGCTGGGTCACACAGCTGTTAATATTCACTGTTGGTCACACAGCTGTGCAGGTTCACTGCTGGGTCACACAGCTGTGCAGGTTCACTGCTTGGTCACAGCTGTACAGATTCAGTGCTTGGTCACACAGCTGTACAGGTTCACTGCTTGGTCACACAGATGTACAGGTTCACTGCTGGGTCACACAGCTATGCAGGTTCACTGCTGGGTCACATATCTGTGCAGGTTCATTGCTTGGTCACACAGCTGTACAGATTCACTGCTGCGTCACGCAGCTGTGCAGGTTTTCTGCTTGGTCACACAGCTGTGCTGGTTCACTGCTGGGACACACATGTGTGCAGGTTCATTGCTTGGTCACACAGCTGTGCAGGTTCACTGCTGGGTCACACATCTGTGCAGGTTCACTGCTGGGTCACACAGCTGTGCAGGTTCACTGCTAGGTCACACAGCTGTTAATATTCACTGTTGATCACACAGCTGTGCAGGTTCACTGCTGGGTCACGCAGCTGAGCATGTTCACTGCTGGGTCACGTAACTGCAGGTTCACTGCTGGGTCACACAGCTATGATGGTTCACTGCTGGGTGACACAGATGTGCAGTTTCACTGCTGGGTGACACAGCTATGCAGTTTCAGTGCTGCGTCACACAGTTGTGCAGGGTCACTGTTGGGTCATACAGCTGTGCAGGTTCACTGCTTGGTCACAGCTGTATAGGTTCAGTGCTTGGTCACACAGATGTACAGCTTCAGTGCTTGGTCACAGCTGTACAGGTTCACTGCTTGGTCACACAGCTGTACAGGTTCACTGCTTGGTCACACAGATGTACAGGTTCAGTGCTTGGTCACACAGCTGTACAGGTTCACTGCTTGGTCACACAGATTTACAGGTTCACTGCTGGGTCATGTAGCTATGCAGGTTCACTTCTGGGTCATGTAGCTATGCAGGTTCACTTCTGGGTCACACAGCTGTGCATGTTCACTGCTTGGTCACACAGCGGTGCAGGTTCATTGCTGGGTCACATAGATGTACAGGTTCACTGCTGCGTCACAAATCTGTACAGTTTCACTGCTGGGTCACACAGCTATGCGGTTTCAGTGCTGCGTCACACAGTTGTGCAGGGTCACTGTTGGGTCATACAGCTGTACAGGTTCAGTGCTGGTCACACAGCTGTGCAGGTTCACTGCTTGGTCACAGCTGTGCAGGTTCAGTGCTTGGTCACACAGATGTACAGGTTCAGTGCTTGGTCACACAGCTGTACAGGTTCACTGCTGGGTCACACAGATGTACAGGTTCACTGCTGGGTCACGTAGCTGTGCAGGTTCACTGCTTGGTCACACAGGTGTGCAGGTTCACTGCTTGGTCACACAGCTGTACAGGTTCATTGCTGGGTCACACAGCTATGCAGGTTCACTGCTGGGTCACACCGCTGTACAGGTTCATTGCTGGGTCACACAGCTATGCAGGTTCACTGCTGGGTCACATATCTGTGCAGGTTCATTGCTTGGTCACAGCTGTACAGGTTCACTGATGGGTCACACAGCTGTGCTGGTTCACTGCTGGGACACACGTGTGCAGGTTCACTGCTGGGTCACACAGGTATGCAGGTTCACTGCTTGGTCACACATCTGTACAGGTTCACTGCTTGGTCACACAGATGTGCAGGTTCACTGCTTGGTCATACTGCTGTGCAGATTCACTGCTAGGTCACACAGCTGTACAGGTTCACTGCTTGGTCACACAGCTGTGCAGGTTTACTGCTCAGTTTTCATCTCCCTTGTATTCCCTGCTTGCTCTCTATTCCTCCTTTTTTAAAGTGCTATTGTTTTGATTTCTTTTTTTCAAACTTTGAAAACAATGCATCAGCTTTGTGGTTCTGTTCGCCGAGCTGGAAGTTTTTGTTGCAAACGTTTCGTCCCCTGGCTAGGCGACATCATCAGTGCTTGGGAGCCTTCTGCGAAGCGCTTCTTTGATGTTTCCTCCGGTGTTTATAGTGGTCTGTCCCTGCCGCTTCCAGTTGTCAGATTCAGCTGTCCGCTGTAGTGGTTGGTATATTGGGTCCAGGTCGATGTGTTTGTTGATGGAGTTTGTGGATGAATGCCATGCCTCTAGGAATTCCCTGGCTGTTCTCTGTCTGGCTTGCCCTATGATAATAGTGTTGTCCCAGTCGAATTCATGTTGCTTGTTGTCTGCGTGTGTGGCTACTAAGGATAGCTGGTCGTGTCGTTTCGTGGCTAGTTGATGTTCATGTATGCGGATTGTTAGCTGTCTTCCTGTTTGTCCTATATAGTGTTTAGTGCAGTCCCTGCATGGTATTTTGTACACTACATTCGTCTTGTTCATGTTGGGTATAGGGTCCTTCGTTCTGGTGAGTTGTTGTCTGAGCGTGGCTGTTGGTTTGTGTGCCGTTATGAGTCCTAGGGGTCTCAGTAGTCTGGCAGTCAGTTCCGAGATGCTCCTGATGTATGGTAGTGTGGTTAGTCCTTTTGGTTGTGGTATGTCCTCGTTCCGTGGTCTTTCTCTTAGGCATCTGCTGATGAAGTTGCGCGGGTATACGTTTTTGGCGAATACCTTGTATAGGTGTTCCTCTTCTTCTTTTTGCAGTCCTGGTGTACTGCAGTGTGTTGTGGCCCGTTTGAATAGTGTCCTGATGCAGCTTCGTTTGTGTGTGTTGGGGTGGTTACTTTCATAGTTTAGGACTTGGTCTGTGTGTGTGGCTTTCCTGTATACTCTTGTAGTGAATTCTCCGTCTGGTGTTCTCTGTACCATCACGTCTAGGAATGGGAATTGGCTATCCTTTTCTTCTTCTCTCGTGAATCGGATTCCTGTGAGTGAATTCCTAGAGGCATGGCATTCATCCACAAACTCCATCAATAAACACATCGACCTGGACCCAATATACCAACCACTACAGCGGACAGCTGAATCTGACAACCGGAAGCGGCAGGGACAGACCACTATAAACACCGGAGGAAACATCAAAGAAGCGCTTTGCAGGAGGCTCCCAAGCACTGATGATGTCGCTTAGCCAGGGGACGAAACGTTTGCAACAAAAACTTCCAGCTCGGTGAACAGAACCACAACAACGAGCACCCAAGCTACACATCTTCGCACAAACTTTGAATGCATCAGCTTATAAAACAGTCAGTACTGCTCCAAAAATTCAAACAAACCAGCTCCAGCACTGCAAATTAATCAAATGGGAGCAGCTCTTACATACACATTTTTTTTCCCATTCTCCATCTTGGATTACCCAAATTCTTCCATATTCTGTAGTTGGTCTTCATTTAAACGGACGAAATGATGGATCGGATTGTCGCATCAGAACCCAATCCCTCATATCCAGCGTTCATCTTTCATCATTCCATTTGGAGGAATTGATCATTGGTATTCCATCTTTTGAGCCATCATGAGAGGAATCAACTGTCCCAATTGTTGTTCTAAAGGGCCAGTGGTGATTCTATTATCTTCGGCCTAATTTCCTAATCCCCAGTCATGGTTACTGAAGTTTGGTTACGATAAGTGCCAGCTCCCAGATTACTGACACTAGTCCTTTTGATAGTTGCTTCTATATTTAGGTTGAGTTATTAATTTGTTACTGAAATGGCGTTCAAAAGCCACCATGGCTTTTTTTTATTGGGATTGGAGTGACTGATATAACCTTTCACAGGCTTCCACACCTGAGAGATAATTTCAATAATGTTCACTCAGGGAATTATAGTGAATGATTTAAACACATAGCCTACACAAAGATTATTCCATTAGCAATTAATCTTTATTGTTTGTAATGGACAAGTACAACTTTGGAGTAATGAACTGTTACAAAGCACATTTCCTATGTTCCAAATTCGTAAGTAACTCCTGACTTCTAATTAGTTCATTAACAAGTTTATTGAGCCCCTATGCCTAACTTCCTTTGACCATGTAACACCAATTACCTTGTCTCCCAGACGAAAGGGAATCTTTCTTTCCTTGAGGCCCCTCCATCTTGGATTTCACCCAGATGGTCCATTGAGATCTCTTTCAGTGTTGGCCTTCTCCAGTGCTGCATTGTAGCTTTCTGGCCATTGGCAGTGGCTATGCTCCGCACCCTTTGTGGTCTTGGCTGTTTAGTGCCTATCCACTGGTCAGTTGTTTCATTTATAAAACCAAGATTGATTGTAGCAGAAGGAAGCAATTTCCCTTTTCTGGTTGTGATATGGATAAAAAATTAATTTAACCTATAACTCTGGATTAAATCTCCAATTTAATGGAAAATCAGGCACCAAATGCAAAGTGCTGAGGATTCTGAAGACTCATATATAAAGTACAGCTCCTTTGTCAATGGCAGTCGGATACAAAACACTGTCTAATATTCTGTTTTGAGTCCTAATCTTACCACACAAGAATCTCTGAAAAGAGTAGAATCGAATGCTGTTGCTCTCAGTTTAAGTATTCATGTACATTGTTAAATTATTTTTAGGACATGCACCTTTGCTGCGGAAGTATAGTATCCCGTGGTTAGAAATCTTCTCATGAGCCCATGCAGTTGCACTGGGGAAACTCCAACCACTTACATGTGAGTTAGCTGCTCCTTTGACAAAATGTATTCTTATGTACTGTCACTGAGCCCACATCATCATGAAGTTGAAAGACTGCGCTATCTTCTGGGTCTATAGATTGTTCAGATGCAAAGATGGCCTTTAGTAGAGTGATGTGCTCTTTCTGTCAGATGTGAGAGATTAGGGAGGGTTTCCACATTAACGATGATTATGTCTGCAGGAAGCATCGATCACATGGATAGATTGGAGCAGCAGTTAGTGGTAATGATGAGTTAAGAAGAGTAGGGGGTTGTGATGAATGACTGTTTCAGGGAGGTAGAAAAACCACAGATACAGTCAGGTAGATGGGTTACTTCAGGAAAGGTAGGAGGGGTAGGCAGCAGTCTCTGTGGCTATCCCTATCTCAAATAAATATGCTGTTTTGGAAAATGTAGGGGGTGATGGACTTTCAGGGGAATGTAGCATGAAACAGCCAAGTTTCTGGTACTGAGACTGTCTCAAATATAATGAGGAATACATCAAGCGGTCGTTTTTAGTAGGGGACTTAGAATCAGAGGCACAGACAGACATTTCAGTGACAAACACTGAGAAATCAGAATTGTATGTTGCGTCCCTGGTGCCAGGATCAAGGATATCTCAGAGATAGTGGAGATAGGGGAGAGGGACCAGCAGGAGGTCATTGTAAACATTGGAACTAATGACACAGGGAGAGAAAAGAAGGTTCTAAGGAAAGAATATAGGAAATTAGGCAGGAATTTAAAAAGTAAGTCTCCAGGGTAGTAATATCTGGATTACTCTGTGCCATAAGCTAGTGAGGGTAGGAATAGGTGGACCGAACAGATGAATGCATGACAGGAGCTGGTGCAGGGGAGAAAGGTTCACACTCATGGATCATTGGAATCTCTTCTGTGGTAGAAGTGATCTGTACAAGAAGGACTGATTGCACCTGAATTCGAAGAGGACTAATATACTGCAGGGAGACTTGCTGCTTGGGAGGATTTAAACCAGTGAGGGTGATGGATTTTGTGGGCTGAGGGTTGGGGTTCAGGCGAGGGGGGAATACGCCCAGCAAGATAATGAGGAAAGAGACCAGCCTGAGACTGGCACAGTTGGGAAAAGGAGCAAGTCAAACAGTCAGGTCAGGCAGGAATGAAGCAGAGAATAACGGAGGATTCATGCATTTAAATAAATGTAAGAGGCCTAACAGGTACAGCAGATGAACTCAGGGCATGGTTGGAAATTTGGAACTGAGATAGCAGAGCGATTACAGAGACATGGATCAAGAAAGGACAGGAGAAAGTGAGGTCTGCAGATGCTGGAGATCAGAGCTGGAAATGTGTTGCTGGAAAAGCGCAGCAGGTCAGGCAGCATCCAAGGAACAGGAGAATCGACGTTTCGGGCATAAGCCCTTCTTCAGGAATGAGGAAAGTTTGTCCAGCAGGCTAAGATAAAAGGTAGGGAGGAGGGACTTGGGGGAGGGGCGTCGGGAATGTGATAGGTGGAAAGAGGTCAAGGTGAGGGTGATAGGTCAGACAGGGGCGGAGAGGTCGGGAAGAAGATTGCAGGTTAGGAAGGCGGTGCTGAATTTGATGGATTTGACTGAGACAGGGTGGGGGGAGGGGAAATGAGGAAACTGGTGAAATCCGAGTTCATCCCTTGTGGTTGGAGGGTTCCTAGCCGGAAGATGAGGCGTTCTTCCTCCAACCGTCGTTTTGTTGTGGTCTGACGATGGAGGAGTCCAAAGACCTGCATATCCTTGGTGGAGTGGGGGGGGGAATTGAAATGTTGAGCTACAGGGTGGTTGGGCTACAGGGTGGTTGGGTTGGTTGGGCTACAGGGTGGTTGGATTGGTTGGGCTACAGTCCCTCCCTCGTCAGATCCACACCCCCCACCAACCCAACCTCCGCTCCCGGCACCTTCCCCTGCAACCGCAGGAGGTGCAAGACTTGCGCCCACACCTCCCCCCTCACCTCCCTCCAAGGCCCCAAAGGAAACTTCCATATCCGCCACAGATTCACCTGCACCTCCACACATATCATCTATTGTATCCTCTGCACCCGATGTGGCCTCCTCTATATTGGGGAGACAGGCCGGCTACTTGCGGAGCGTTTCAGAGAACACCTCTGGGACACCCGGACCAACCAACCCAACCACCCTGTAGCTCAACATTTCAATTCCCCCTCCCACTCCACCAAGGATATGCAGGTCTTTGGACTCCTCCATCGTCAGACCACAACAAAACAACGGTTGGAGGAAGAACGCCTCATCTTCCGGCTAGGAACCCACCAACCACAAGGGATGAACTCGGATTTCACCAGTTTCCTCATTTCCCCTCCCCCCACCCTGTCTCAGTCAAATCCATCACATTCAGCACCGCCTTCCTAACCTGCAATCTTCTTCCCGACCTCTCCGCCCCCACCCCAGTCTGACCTATCACCCTCACCTTGACCTCTTTCCACCTATCACATTCCCGACGCCCCTCCCCCAAGTCCCTCCTCCCTACCTTTTATCTTAGCCTGCTGGACAAACTTTCCTCATTCCTGAAGAAGGGCTTATGCCCGAAACGTCGATTCTCCTATTCCCTGGATGCTGCCTGACCTGCTGCGCTTTTCCAGCAACACATTTCCAGCTCAAGAAAGGACAGGACTGGCAGTTTGATGGCTCAGGAATGGATAGGATTGGCAGCTTACTGTTCCAGGGTATAGATGCTATATGAAGGATAGAAGGGGGCAGGAGAGAAGATGCAGGTTCTGGTTTGCAGACAGTAATCTGCTGATTTGACATTGTTTGAATCACCCCCCAGATCCCTGGTTCTGCTGCTGGACTTATTTAGGGAATGGTGAAATGAAGAAGGAAGTAGACAGGTATTTCGGGGTAAAAGAATCTCTGTATCTACTTAAATAAAAAAGGTAAGTGTAATACAAGAAGTACAGGGTAAAAGTACTGAACAATGAAATTAACACTATCAGTTATACAGAGGACTGTTATTATTAAATTAAACACCATTAGAACCTAAACAGCAGTTTTAATCCCAGAAACATAAATCAGGCTTCCTACCTGTGGGGTCCCATGTCCTTGCCTTCCCCTACCTGCTAGCTAGGTTGGAAGCTTTGGGGTCTCGGGAGTTTGAGCACACCACTGAGGAAAACAGGGGCGGCACGGTGGCACAGTGCTTAGCACTGCTGCCTCACAGCGCCAGAGACCCGGGTTCAATTCCCGACTCAGGCGACTGACTGTGTGGAGTTTGCACATTCTCCCCGTGTCTGCGTGGGTTTCCTCCGGGTGCTCCGGTTTCCTCCCACAGTCCAAAGATGTGCAGGTTAGGTGAATTGGCCATGCTAAATTGCCCGTAGTGTTAGGTAAAGGGGTAAATGTAGGGGTATGGGTGGGTTGCGCTTCGGCGGGTCGGTGTGGACTTGTTGGGCCGAAGGGCCTGTTTCCACACTGCAAGTAATCTAATCTAATCTAATCTAAGAAAGTGCAGCTGATTGCTCAGGTTCTGCCCATTGATTCTCTTGACTTAGAAGAGGCCTGTGTCCAGAAGCTCTTGTTCGGCTAACACTTGGTGGTTCTCACCCATTCCCCCCACTTTGTTGTGATGATGACCTTGGTTTGGTTTTTCAATTCAGCTTTTCTGTCTGGCCTCTGTGGTTCTTGATTCTGAAGCTGCTTGTTGGGGCTGAAAGCCTGTGGGGAGCTTGTTGTTGGAAAAGGCCCTCTCCCAGGTAAGACCAGGGCTAGCAGTTATGTCGACTGTGTGCCCCATTATCTTCTCTCAAATCTGCGCTGGCATTGTGTTTTTGGTGTTCCCTTTGAAGTCACTTGGTTTCCTGATAGTTAAGAGTATGTGTGAATGTATTTTGAATGAATGTTCACAATCTCTGAAGCATCATACTGTCTACACTGGGTATTCCAAGGTGTAAAAGCTTGTTTCAGTCCAGAGCGTTAGGTTTGGTTGATTCTACTCTTAGAGTAGAGATGGATATTGGAATTCCAGGCTGAACAATAGTCCAGGACTGAAATTATTCTGGATCTGTGTGTTTGTTGCAGCCTGAGCTCAGGATTTTGTCCAGTGCTTTTAGATATTAGAAAAGCCAGGGTCTTGTGTAGTATTTTAGATGAGAGGGTATTTTAGCTCAATCCTATGTAGCAGCAGTGGTATTTTTGATTAAGGATAACATTACGGCTGTACCAGGAAGGATATTCCTGGGAGTACATTCAGGCAAGTTATTTGGGTGGAATTCAGAAATAAAAAAGGGATAATTACTTTATTGAGATCGGGGAAGGTCTATGATACAATCATCAACAGGAAATTGAGAAACAAATTTGTAAGGAGATTTCAGTTATCTGTAAGAATAATAGGGTGATAATGGTAGGGGATTTTAACTTTCCAAACATAGACTGGGACTGCCATTGTGTTAAAGGCTTGGATGGAGAGAAATTTAAGTGTGTTCAGAAATTTTTCTGATTCAGTATCTGAATGTACCCACTAGAGAAGGTGCAAAACTTGACCTATTCTTGGGAAACAAGTTAAAGTTCTAAATTGGAAGAACATTAATTTTGACAGCATTCAGCAAGAACTTCTAAAAGTTGATGGGGGCGGGGGAGCGGGTAGATATTTGCAGGTAAAGAGACGGCTGGAAAGTGTGAAGTCTTCAAAAATAAGATAACAAGAGTTCAGAGACAGTATATTTCTGTTAGGGTGAAGGATATGGCACGTAGGTGTGTGGAATGCTAGATGGACAGAGAAATTGAGGTTCAGGTCAAGAAAAAGAGGAAGCATGTATCAGGTATAGTCAGCAAGGATGGAGTGAACCCCAGAGAGTATAAAGGCAGGAAAAGTATTCTTAAGGGGGGAGTCCTGAAGAAGGGTCACACCTGAAATGCTGACTTCTCCACTTCCTGATGCTGCCCGGCTTGCTGTGTTCTCCCAGCCTCCTGCCTGTCTACCTTGGATTCCAGCATCTGCTGGGTTTTTTTGTCTCTAAATGAGATAGCTTTGGCAAACAGGATTAAAGAGAATCTGTAGGGATTCTACAAATACATTAAAATAAAAGAGTAACAAGGGAGAGAATAGGGCACCTTAAAGATCAACAAGGCCTACTTTGCGTGGAAGAGCAGGAGAAGGGGGAGATACCGAACAAGTATTTTGCATCAGCGTTTACTGTGGAGAAGGATATGGAAGCTACAGAACTTGGGGAAATAAATGGCGATGTCTTGAAAATTGCGCATATGACACTGGAGGAGGTGCTGGACATCTCCAAATGCATGCAGGTAGCTAAATCCCCAGGATCTGATTAGCTGTACCCTAGAACTTTGAGAGAAGCTGGGGAAGAGATTGCTGGGCCCTTTGCTGAGATACTTGTATCATCAGTCCTGAAGAAACATTATGCCCAAAACGTCGACTCTCTTGCTCCTTGGATGCTGCCTGAATTGCTGTGCTTATTCCAGTGCATGCTTTGTCAACTCTGTTTCTCCAGCATCTGCAGTCCTCACTTTCTCCTGGTATCATCAATAGCCACAGGTGAAGTGCTAGAAGACTGGAGGTTGGTGAACATGGTGCCATTATTTAAGAAAGGTGGTAAGGAAAAGCCAAGGAACTATAGACTGCTGAACTTGACATCAGTGGTGTGTGTTGGAATAGAACAGGAGGGACAGTGCCAATCTGTAGTGTAGAAATAGGCCATTCAGCCCAACAAGTCCACACTGGAAGAGGATGCCACCCAGATACACCCACTCCCATCCTATTTCTGTAACCCTGCATTTTCCCCTGGCAAATGCACTATCCTGCATATTCCTGGACACAATGGGTAATTTAGCATGGCCAATCCACCTAACTTGCACATCTTTGGACTGTGGGAGGAAACCCACAAAGACAAAGGAAGAACATGCAAACAGGCAATCGCCTGAGACTGGAAGGGATCCTGAGAGCCAGGATTCACATGTGTTTGGAAAAGCAAAGACTGATTAGGGATAGTCAACATGGCTTTGTGCGTGGGAAATCGTGTCACACTAACTTGATTGAGTTTTTTTTGTGGAAGTAACAAAGAGCATTGATGAAGGTAGAGCCGTAGAAGTGGTCTGTATGAGTTCAGTAAGGCATTTGACAATGTTCTACATGGTAAATAGTTTAGCATGGTTTTGTCACATGGATTACAATCCATTTGAATATAGAACTGGCTTGAAGGTAAGAGACAGAGGGTGGTGGTGGAGGGTTGCTTTCTCTGTAGAGGGCAGTGTATGGGGAGTTTTTACTTTGCTGCCACTGTCATTGGAACTTGGGGGCTGAAGTGGTAACACCTGTTGTGACTGACAGTAGCTGGAGCTGTTTGAGGCTTGGAGCTTCTGGTGTTGCCGCCTGCCTGGAAGCATTTAAACCTGGGATTCTCTACTGCTGTTGACTTTGGCAGCCTGGTGGCCTGCATTTCTCCTCAGTGACTTAGACTGTTGTAAAATGATCTACTGTGCCAAGGAGAAGCTGCACCTGCTGCTTGGGGCCTGGAGGGATTTGGCAAATGGGTCTGGTTGCTTTTGATGCCCTGAGGGGTCTGGTGGCCTGTATTTCTATCCAGCTAATGTCTTGAAGCATCAGTTCCTAAAGCCTGGACCTTTCTATTCTATCTGCTGCTGGGGAGGCATGTTCCTGGAACCTGGTCTCTTTTCTTCAGTCTTAATGCCTGGGCTTTAACTGCTTAGGACCTGAACACTTATTGGTGAGTAACTGTATTCTGGAGTCTGGGGCCTGGAATTGTTTGGAGCCTGGGCCCTCTTTGTTACAGGCTACACTCTGGATATAGTATCATCTGCCAATGACTTTGCCTATGGGGAACTGCTGTTTGGGACCTGTGGATTGGGACATGGCAGCTTATGGGACCTTGCTGGCTGCTGAGACTGAACAAGACTTTGTCAGGTTCTTTTTCTGTGAGGGGTGGTGATCCTCATTTGGGGACTGGTGGGGGACGGGGTCAACAGTGCTCTAAAACAATATCTGGGGTGTAGACCAGCCATTCTTACGTGGGGGGTGGTTACATACTCTGCGTTCCCCTCCAACAACTTTCATCCTGGGCTTTGTCATCCTCTAGTCATACCATTTAGAGATGTACAGCATGGAAACAAACCCTTCAGTCCAACTTATCCATGCCAACCAGATATCCCAACCCGATATAGTCCCATCTACTGGCACCCGGTCCATATCCCTCCCACTTGAGTAGGGTGGTTACCTTGGCACCCAGGCAGGGACTTTCTGCCTTCAGACCCTGCAGTGATTCCTTTACATAAAGCCGTCTCCAAGGTGATGTCCCCTGATGATGTATTTCTTCTGTCCATGCACAGCCTCCATTACAACACCATGTTTCTGTTTGCGGAGTGGTCCTAGCCTCGGGTGGTCTTCCAGGAATTGCCTGTCTTCTATCTGGACCTGATCACAGTCTGGGACACAGTCAGCTCTCATCAGGGAGCCACTACTCAGGAACAGGTTCCTCAAGTGTGGTTTGCAGTGGCCGTGGGAGGAGAGAGCTCGGGCTGCAGGGCTGAACAGAGTTGGACATGTGATGGATGGCGGAGGAGCAGGCTGGATGACACTGGCACAGTTGACTGTGAGAACATTGGCCTACCTCGGGTTTACGTGTGGAGATACAGGAAAATCTCCAGTGCATCTCCTCCGTTTCCTGCACTTTTGCCCTTGAACCCCACTCCTCTAATCGCAACAAGGACAGAACTCCCCTGGTTCTCACCTTCTGCCCCACCAATCTCTGGGTACAACACATCACCCTCTGCCATTTCCGCCACCACTTAAGAGATTTCCTTTCCACCCCTATCTGAATTCCACAGAAACCATTCCCTCCGCTACGCCCTTATCATGTCCACAACCCATCCTCCACTCTCAGCATCTTCCCTTGCCAATGCAAGAGGTATATAATGTGTGACCACACCTTCCCCCCCAAGCCCTTCACCTCTATCCAAAGCCCCAAAGGATCCTTCCACATCCAACAGATTTTCCTTCACCTCCACACACGTCATCTACTGTGTCCATTGCTCTCTGTGATCTCCTCTACACTGGGGAGACAGGATGCCAACTTGCAGAACGTTTCAGAGAACACATGCACTAAACAATCCCACTACCCTGTTGCCGAACATTTCAACACCAGCCTCCCACTCTGCCAAGGACACTCAGGTCCTGGGCCACCTCACTGCCAAATCCTAGCCACCCAACGTGTGGAGGAAGAACACCATCTTTCACCTTGGGACCCTCCAACCACACTGCATCAATGTCAATTTCACCAGTTTCCTGAACCCCACCCTTACCCCACCCCAACCATCCTCTTGAACTGTCCTACCTGTCCATCTTCCTTCCCACCTATCTGCTCCACCCTCCTCTCTGACCTATCACTATCCGCCCCCATCTTCATCTACCTGTCACATTCCCAGACTCCTTGCTCCCTCCAGCCTACTACATTCCTGGTGAAGAGCTTATGCCTGAAACATCGACTCTCTGGCTCCTCGTATGTTGCCTGACCAGACGTGCTTTTCCAGCACCACACCTTTTGACTCTGATCTCCAGCATCTGCAGGCCTCACTTGTTCCCTGTTGCAGAGTGTTCAGTGGTGATGGAGAAGATTTATTTATTTATTTAGTCAGTTATTTGTTTTCTCTGATTTTTGTTCGTATTTATTTTTATTTTGACGCCCTGTGGTCCCGACCCAAGAGGTTGGTGGGGACAGAGTCAAAGTAGAGCCTTTTAGTTTTTAGTTGTCTATTTGTTTTTGTTTTTTCCCCAGAGTGATAGTGTGTTTAACAAAGTCAAGGCAGCTTTATTTTCTGTTGAAGAAGAGCAGAGTGGGCTTTGTTCTGTGTTTCACTCAGTACTGTCCCTGTGCTAGGAGTATCTGATAGGAGCAGTGTCAGGAGTCTTGTTATTTTTCTGTTTACATCGTTTTGTTTACAAGAGTGGAGAATTGTTTTTCCCTAGGAAGAGGGCTGTTGTATTTTCTCATTGTTCCGATTTTGGAAGCCATTTTAAATTTTTTTTTTGTTTATCCCCAGAGAAATAGGATCTTTTATTTTTGTTCAACAAAGTCAAGGTAGCTTTACTTTCTATTTTGAAAGAGCAGAGAGTGTGGCTTTACTCTGTTTTACCTGGTTCTGTCCCGGGGGTCTTAGTTTTTTTCTGTTTACACCTTCCATTTAAAAAAGTAGAAGTTTGCTTTTCAGACTGGAGGCCAGTGGTGTGCCACATGGATCGGTGCTGGGCCCACTGCTTTTTGTCACTTATATAAATGATTTGGATGTGAACATAGGAGTAAATTTGTTAACAAATTTAGTAAATTAGTTAGTAAAGTTAGTAAATTTGCAGATACACCACCAATTTTGGTGTCAGTGGACAGGAACGAAAGATCTGAGTACAAAGGTATCTTTATCAGATGGGTCAAGGAGTGGCAGATGGAGTTTAATTTAGAAAAATGTAAGGTGCTGCATTTTGGAAAGGCAAATACATTTAAAGGTAAGGTCCTGGGAAGTGTTGCTGAGCAAGGAAACTTTGAAAGTGAAGGCGGCATTTGGTACACTTGCCTTTATTGATTATTGTATTGAATATAAAAGGGAGGTCATGTTGAGACTGTATGAAACATCATTCAGGCCACTTTTGGAATAGTGTGTTCAATTCTGATCTCTCTGCTATAGGAAAGCTGTTGTGAACTTGAAAGGGTTCAGATTATCTATTAGATGGGCAGGACTGCAGAGCTTGGATCAGATCAAAATTGATCAAAAATGTTGCATCTGATGCTTGACAGGTAAGTCATCCTGTGCTGTAGCTTCGAGGTATTTCTAGTGCTCCAGGCATGCCCTCCTGCACTCTGTTATTTAACCAGGGCAGATTGCCCTTGCTTGATGGTAATGGATGCCCCACTGAGTTTCGAGATCAGATCTGAATCAATCCCATTTAGAACAGTAATATGCCACATAATCCTTATTGTGAGAACTGAGCTTTGTCTCTGCTGGAACTTTGCAGTGATCTCTCCTGCCACTATTTCCATATGCAAATGTATCTGCGACAAGTAGATTGCTGTGGTCAAGTAGGCTTTCCTTGTTGCTTTGCTCATCATCTGCTCAGGCCCAGATATATTCTTCAGCTCTCACCCAATCCATAGTAATGCTATCAAGCCACATTTGGTAATGGAGTTGAAGTAGAGTATGTTTATTTGCATTCTACTAAATTTCTCTCCAAAATGCTGGAAAGCCTTGACATTCTTCAAAAGGTTTGGATCATAAAATTCTGCAGCTGATGTCCAACCACTGCGTCACAGTGTTTAATATAATTTCTTTGCTTTTGTCTTCTGTGCCTCTTTTAATAAAGCCAAAGATACTATGTGTGTTTTTTAATGCTTTCTCTTACTTGTCCCATAATCTTCAAGTATTTCTGTACATTGTAGATAAAAAAACAGAACTCAAATTTGGAAACACAGGATGAGATCTGATGCTAGGGATATTATGATGTGGAGGAGCTGCTATTGGACTGGGGTGGACAAAGTTAAAAATCATACAACACCAGATTATAGTCCAACAGGTTTATTTGGAAGCGCGAGCTTTCAGAGCGCTGCTCCTTCATCAGGTAGTTGTGGGGCAGGACCATAAGACACAGAATTTTAGCAAAAGATTGCAGTTCATGAAACTGAAATGATATTGAACAAACCTAGAATGCTGTTAAGTTTTTCATCTTTTAGAATGGATTGCAGGTTTCGGTTCATTAACATGTAAATCCCAGAGCTGCTTTTAAGTCACATTCCCAAGATAGTGTAGGTTTTTTTTTAAAAAAGTGATGTTTCAGCTCAGATATTGCATTAAAGGTGTGAGGTTAGAGTCTGTCTGTATCCCAATCTTGAGCCAGACTGGTTCTATTTCCAAAGTGGAATTTATAAAATATTACGCAGAATGACTGCCTGCAGATTGTACACTTTTTGAGCGAAATAGAATGAATCTGAAATAATTCTGTAAATGCAGATACTGTAACCTTTTTGCTACATATTGTCTTACAGCCCTGCTCCACAGCAACCTGATAGCTAGTATTTCAAAATAAACCTGTTGGACTATAACCTGGTGTTGTGTGATTTTTAACTAGGGATATTGTTTATCTTCTTTACTACACCTCTTAGCTTGAGGCTGTTCTCTCCTAAACTGTCTCTTGATGTATACGCAACAGCGAGTTTTGAGAAGATTTGTAGCTCAGGTTGAGGTTTTGGATGTAGGTTTGCTCGCTGAGATGAAAGGTTCATTTCCAGATTTTTCATTACCTTACTAGGTAACATCTTCAGTGGACTTCATGTAAAACAATGCTGCAACTTCTTGCTTTCTATTTATATGTTTGGGTTGGTGATATCATTTCCTTTGGTGATGTTATTTCCTGTGGTGAAGTCACTTCCTGTTCTTTTCTAAGGGGGTGGTAGATGGGGTCTAACTCAATGTGTTTGTTGAGCTACAAATCTTCTCAAAACTCGCTAAGACCTATGGGCGAAATATGCTAAAACTGGCCCAAAAATGGGAAACGAATGCCATCCGACAGAGTGCCACCCGCGAACAGCTGTACTTCCTGCACAAATGCCTAAGGAAGCAGGTATGACCTAAATGTCTTCAATACAAACCTCCCCTTAACATCCCACTAGCCATAATAGCAGAGCAAAATGGCAGCAGAATGCTTAAAGAAATGATTAATAAGGCCCACAACTGACTCTGTAAATACAACCGGGAAATTTTACATCAAAAATCTTTACTTAGTCATGCAACAGACGTTGCATGAATGGACAGACACAGTACAACAAGCCGTAGATATTAGGCAATGACAAACACGGAAAATGAAAAAACTAGACCTGCAAAAAAAACTAGATAAACTTACACAAAGTAACAACAATTATAACAGAGAAGCATGGATAAAAAACTTAGCTGACTGACCTTTAACAGTCACTGAAAAAGCCGTCTTAGTAAGAGGACTAAATTACAACTGCCAGGATGCGGACAACAAAGATTTCTTATCAGCATTAGAAACAACACTAAAAGACAACCAACTCTCAGAAGAAACCCAACAATCCATCAGACAAGTAGTCACTCCAACATTAAGCAGAAAAAAGGAAGGAAACACACTCTACACAAGAAAGGAAAGCACTGGAAAGACTAAAAAAAGATAAAAACATTATTATTCTACTAAAAGACAGAGGAAGCTTGACAGTCATTCTAAATTGAAGAGACTACATTGAAAAAACAAACTCACTACTTACAGATACCAACACGTACCAACAAGTGGCAATAGACCTGACCCCACAACTAGAGAACCAAATCACAGCCCTATTTAAAACAGTTCAGAAATCTGGACAAATAAATAAGACAGACTTCCAAAAAATGAAACCAGATGGATCCAACACACCACACTTCTACGGATTACCCAATGGCAAACAGCTAATGGGGAATTTCAAACCAGCATCTACAGAAAAACAACACATACAGAACAAATATTGAACTACAGAAGTAATCATCCCAACACCAACAGACGAAACTGCATGAGAACATTACTTCAAAGAGCCAACACACACTGCAGCACAGAGGAACTATACAGAGCAGAGAAAAATCACTTATACTGTACAGTCAAAAAGACTGGGTACCCAATGAACACAGTCCGCCGATTTCTCAGTAACAAACCCAAACAAGCAGACAAACCACGTCCAGAAACCCTAGCCACATTCCCCTACATCAAAGACATTTTGGAAATGACTGCCAGACTACTCAGACCCCTTGGCATCATGGTAGCCCACAAACCCACCAACACACTAAAACAGCAGCTAATGAACTTAAAGGCTAAAGACCCTATACAGACAATGAGCAAAACTAACGTCATTTACAAAATACTGTGCAAGGACTGTAACAAACAATACATTGGAGAAACAGACAGAAAACTAGCCACCAGGATACATGAACACCAACTAGCCACAAAAAGACATGACCCTCTCTCACTAGTATCCTCACATACAGATGAGGAAGGACACCACTTCGACTGGGACCATACATCCATCCTAGGACAAGCCAAACAAAGACATGCACGAGAATTCCTAGAAGCATAGCATTGCAACCAGAACTCTATCAACAAACACATTGAGTTAGACCCCATCTACCACCCCCTGGGAAAAGGAACAGGAAGTGACTTCTCCACAGGAAATGACATCACCAACCCAAAGAAACCCAAACATATAAATAGAAAGCAGGAAATTTCAGCATTGCTTTGCATGAAGTCCACTGAAGATGTTACCTAGTAAGGTAATGAAACATCTGGAAATGAAACTTTCAGCTCAGCGAGCAAACCTACATCCAATGTATGCAATGGTTAATAGAAAGTGAGGTTTTCATTCTATTACAACAACCCTTGCAATTAGACATAACTGAATGAAGAAAGATATGAGGGGGCACAGTGATTATTGATGTCACTTAAATCAGTGTTCCTTCTGTACAATTAGTCTCGAGCCATCTTCGTTTTATGTAGGCTGAAGTTCAAGTTTAACAATAGCATCCAGTTCATTCAGTCATGCCACTGGAGACAAGACAACCCAAGCTCAAGTTTAAAATTCAAGAATTTATTTTCTTTTTTTTAAATTATTAATCACGGCTTGATTAAATATTTCATATTTAACATTACAAAGTACAGACTCAGAAAAATGCACCTTTAATTTTTAACTGATTTCTCACCTCTGATTTGTTTTACCTTGAAAGCTGTACTAATAACAAACACCAATCCTAATCACAGATATTAGTAAATCACAGGAAACAAATGGATATTATTGGATTGTGAAGCATAAACCTTAGCAGCTGTAGCCTACTATTTGTGTCAAACACTAGAAGCTAATCATTACGGTTGTTATGGTATAGGGGCAGGGTTCCCTACCTCTGAGCAAAGAACTATGCGCGCTTACCTGCTGCAAAGGTGTGTCATAGCATCTCTGAGCAAGTTGATTAGAAAGTAATAGAAGCTAATTCATTGGTGGTGTGGTGACAATGTCCCTACCTCTGGGCTAGAAGGCCTGGGTTCAAGTCCCACCTGCTCCAGAGGTGTGTCATTACCTCTTTATGGTTAATTAAAAATATCTAGAAGCTAATTCATCCTTCAACAACCATCTTCACTGAAGCTGGATCCTTGACATCTGTGGAATACAGCACCGACTGCTGGTGGTGAGTCTTCAGAATCTTTTTCTTTGGTCTAGAGAAAGAATTCACTCATGATACAGTGATCTGCAACACACATTCTCAATGTAGGATACACAAACATTGTGTTCAATAAAACCATTCAGCCCCTTGGGCCTGGTCTGCTCTTCAATAGCCATTTTCTCACCATTACCCTGTGTTCTTTAATACTTTACCTGTCTGAAAAGCTGCAGTTGTCCCATATTTCTGACGTCATTACATGTGCAACAAGACTCACTCTAAGATTTTAAATTACTTTGTTTTTATAATGTTATCTTCCATTAATGATGGTACACATTTACTAATCCTAACCTTATCATGTTAGCTTCCAAACTCTGGTATACCTTTTAGAGGGCCCTTTTGTATACTGATAGAATGGGGAACCAGTAGCTAGGCTGCTGCCTCACAGCGCCAGGGACTCGAGTTCAATTCCAGCCAAGAGTGACTGTGTAAAATTTGCACATTCTCCCCTTGTCTGCGTGCGTTTCCTCAGAATGCTCTGGTTTCCCTCCACAACAGGTTAGGTGTTTGACTATGGTGTTCCAGAATGTGTGAGGAAAGTGCATTAGTCGGGGAAATGTAAAGTAACAGGGTAGGGGAATGGGTCTGGGTGGATACTCATGGGAGGGTTGGTGTGGACTTGCTAGGTCAAATGGCCTGTTTCCACACTGTAGGGATTCTATGATTCAATTATATGGGCATTGAAAAGATATTCAGTATCACAGGATATGGTTATGTTCAGGGTCCAGATATCCAGCAATGCATAGAACAGGGCTTTGCGGGAGGTATGCCGATATTGAGCACACTTCATTGCTCCTTTGTGTATAAACATAGAACTATCTAAACACACCACTGCACTGGCTGTCAGAGGGCAAAAAACAAGCAGAGAAAACTGTGTCTCTTCCTTTAGGGGAAATTGAAGAGCAGAGTATGGTTATGTAATTGTTGTATCACTGGACTTGCAAGTCAGGGATCTGGACTAGTAAAACTGAGATTTTCAGTTTTCATCTGGCAAAAATCAAAGTTGGTTGTCTAAAACCATTCTTGTTCTGTCTGTGTTTACACCCTGAGATTGTGTAACACTTAGGGGCAAAAATATAGTTTTAAGAATACTCAGAAGAGATGATCACAATTAGTACAAAGCTCATGATATATTGAATTTCATATAGTCAGGGCAGCTTTAGTATAAATTAGACCTTCATTTTTTCTATAGTTATCACGTGTTATACACTCAATTTTGGTTGTGGGTGAGATAACAAATTTAGCAGCACTCCTTATATCCCAGCCTTTCATGACCTTTGATTACTCAAAGCACTTCAGTGATTTACTTTGGAAGTGTAGTCACTATTAGAATTTTGAAATGTGGCAGCCAATTTGCACACAGCAATCAACATGGTAATCACCAAATCATTTGTGTGTTGCTTGTCACCATCCACCCAAGTACCACGCCACATTTGTTCTTAAGATAGGTTGACTATTTTTCTCCTTTATACTCTCCACTGAAAACCTTCTCAACTTCAGTGATTTCAATTTTTGGGTTCTTCGCCATCCTGTCCTTTAATCTCTCTCTCCATGTGAAATTGCCTATCCATATTCATTGCTAATGTCCTGATCTTGGTTTCTCACATCACCTCTCAGTTAATACAGGATCAATCACAGATAAGGCCATCTTTGATCACTTTTCTGAATTGCTTTTACTGGTCTCACAACCTACTTCTGATTTCTTTGCTCTGGAAACCTCGTGCCCAAGTCATAAACAAGTACTATTGATTATCCAACTTCGCTTTCTGACTTGTTAGCCCATATCATTAATGGTCCACTGTTCCCATGTTCTAACTCTTCGCCTATAATTTGGCTGCCATCATCTAGTCCTCCAAAAACATGCTTTTCTGGCCCCATCTTTCATTTGTACCCTTCATAAATGTCAGTTCAAACTAATTTTTGCAGCTTTCATGATAACTCACTGCATGTCTCAGATCTACATTGTTCTCCAGTTAATTCACTCATCAATTTGAACATTTCCATCCTTGTTTTTAAATCTCTCAATAGCCTTCCTTCTGCACCTGACTTCCAACGTAACACTCCTCTGAAATCTCTGCAATTTGGTAAATTTAATGCTACCTTGGGCTGCCTAGAATCCAATCTCTGGAATTCCCTCCATAAACTTCTCAACTCACTACATCTCATGCCTCCATTAAAGTCTATTTTTAACAAAATTGTTGGCATCCATGTTAATATCTCCTCAGAGCAATATATGAACTGAATAGGCCTGTCAACCTTTTGACCCTATTACATCCATTCAATGAGTGATCAGTGGTATATCTCCAGATTAAGTTATACAAATTGCAGTCTAATCTTGTTTGGAAATCTCTTCTGTACAGTTCAGTTTAAAGGATACAATTTCCTTTAATAGTACTCCTGAAATGTACTCCTTTTTCCTTAACACAAGGTCTCCCTTAATTGTAGTAACCAGGAACCTTGACTGTATTCCATTTTACACATGATAGGGATCCACTTAATCTTCCTTCCTTGTCCATTTGCCTCCCTGTTTAACATATGATCTTACACCATTTCCACATCTCCAGCATGAAGTAACCACCAAATACGTTTTCCACTCACCTTGCAGCATTGTGACAGGACCACTCTCTCCTCTATACTCTAGTCCACTGTTCAATCACTCTCAATATCCCTCACCTTTCCATAGTTGTTGAAAAATGTTAGAATCTATAATAAAGGATGTGATAACTGGACCATAATATACTGAAGCAGAATTAGGCCATTCGATTCTTCAAGTCATGTCTAATATATTTCTCAACCCTATTCTCCTTCCTTCCCCCCCCCCCCCCCCCCCCATAAACCTTGGTGTCCTTACTAATCTGGAACCTATCTCTCTGTGCAAATAATACAATGACATAGCCTTAAAAACCTTCTGTGGCAACGAATTCCACAGATTCACCACCTGCTAGCTGAAGAAATTATTCCTTATCTTAGTTCTAAAGGGTCATTACTTCACTCTAAGCCTGTGCCTTTGGTCCTCATCTGTGGTATTAGTGGAAACATTGTGTTCATGTGCACTCAATTCAAGCCTTTTGGTATCCTGTAAGTTTCAATCAGATCCCCCTTCGAGAGTGCTTACCCTGAGTTAAGGGGAAGTGATGGCACAGTGGTATTATCACCAAACTATTAATCCAGAGACCCTGGTAATGTTCAGGGGACACAGGTATGAATCCTGCCATGGCAGATGGTTGAAATTGAATTCAACAAATATCTGAAATTAGGAGTCTATTGATCATAAAACTATTGAGAATTGTGGGAAAAACTCATCTGGCTCATTAGTATCCTTTGGGGGAGGAAACTGCCATTTTTACTGGCCTACATGTGACTCCAGACCCACAACAATAATCAGCTTATAGATTGCTATCTTCCGCCTCCCTCCCTTCTTAAAAAGGGGTGTTACATTAGCAATTTTTCCCTGACACCAGTGATTCCTAAACGATTATCACCAACACCACCACAATCTCCTCTGCTATCCTTCAGAACTCTGGGGTATGGTTCATCTGATTTATCCACTTTCAGCTTCCCCAGCAGCACCTCAGTGATGGGCCAATACACTTGCCTCTGCTCCCTGACTCTTTTGAAGTTCTGGTGCACTGCTGATTTCTTCCACTGTGAAAACTGATGCAAAGTACCTATTCAGTTTCTCCCCATGTCTTTGCTCCCCATTACTGCTTCTCCAGCCTTCTTTCCAGCGGTCCAATGTCCACTCTTACTGCTCCCTTACCTTTCACAGATCTAAAAAAAATTACAGTCTTTTATTACCAGCTGGTTTACTCTCATATTCCATCTTCCTCTCCCCTTTTTTGTGTTATCCTCTGGTTTTTAAAGGCTTCCCAATCCTCTGCCTTCCCACTAATCTTCACCATATTGTATGCTTCATCTTTTGCTATTAAACTCTCCCTGACTTCCCTTTTCAGCCATGGTTGCCCCATGCTCCTTAGTACATTTCTTCTTCCTTGGGATGAATTTCTGCCATACCTGCTGGAACACTCCCAGAAATCCCAACCATTGCTGTTTCACTCTTGCTAGGCTCACCTTCCAATTCATTCTGGCCAGCACCTCCCTCATGTCTTTGTAGTTACCTTTATTCAATTGTAATGCTGTTATATCCGATTCCGGCTTTCCCCTTTCAAACTGCAGAAGGAATTCCATCACCTTATGGTAACTATTCCCTTGGTGTTCCTTCACCTTAAGCTCCTTAATCATAGAACATAGAAAAATACAGCGCAGTACAGGCCCTTTGGCCCTCGATGTTGCGCCGATCCAAGCCCACCTAACCTACACTAGCCCACTATCCTCCATATGCCTATCCAATGCCCGTTTAAATGCCCATAAAGAGAGAGAGTCCACCACTGCTACTGGCAGGGCATTCCATGAACTCGCGACTCGCTGAGTAAAGAATCTACCCCTAACATCTGTCCTATACCTACCACCCCTTAATTTAAAGCTATGCCCCCTCGTAATAGCTGACTCCATACATGGAAAAAGGTTCTCATGGTCAACCCTATCTAAACCCCTAATCATCTTGTACACCTCTATCAAGTCACCCCTAAACCTTCTTTTCTCCAATGAAAACAGCCCCAAGTGCCTCAGCCTTTCCTCATACGATCTTCCTACCATACCAGGCAACATCCTGGTAAACCTCCTCTGCACCCATTCCAGCACCTCCACATCCTTCCTATAGTATGGCGACCAAAACTGCACACAATACTCCAGATGCAGCCGCACCAGAGTCTTATACAACTGCAACATGATCTCAGGACTCCGGAACTCAATTCCTCTACCAATAAAAGCCAGTATGCCATTTGCCTTCTTCACCGCACTATTTACCTGGGTGGCAACTTTCTGAGATCTGTGTACATGGACACCAAGATCCCTCTGCTCATCCACACTACCAAGCATCCAACCATTAGCCCAGTACCCCATCTTTTTGTTACTCATACCAAAGTGAATCACCTCACACTTACCTACATTGAACTCCATTTGCCACCTTTCTGCCCAGCTCTGCAGCTTATCTATATCCCGCTGTAACCTGCCACATCCTTCCTCACTGTCAACAATTCCACCGACTTTCGTATCATCCGCAAACTTGCTCACCCAACCTTCTACCCCCTCCTCCAGGTCATTTATAAAAATGACAAACAGCAATGGTCCCAAAACAGATCCTTGCGGAACACTGCTATTAACTTCGCTCCAAGATGAACCTTTACCATCAACTACTACCCTCTGTCTTCTTCCTGCCAGCCAATACCTAATCCAAACCTCCAACTCACCCTCAATGCCATAACTCTGTATTTTTTGCAGTAGCCTACCATGAGGAAACTTATCAAACGCCTTACTAAAATCTATATACACCACATCTACCGCTTTACCCTCGTCCACCTCCTTAGTCACCTTCTCAAAGAATTCAATAAGGTTTGTGAGGCATGACCTGCCCTTCACAAAACCATACTGACTATCCTTGATCACATTATTCCTATCCAGATGTTCATAAATCCTATCCCTTACAATTCTCTCTAAGACTTTGCCCACAACAGAAGTGAGACTCACCGGCCTATAGTTACTAGGGTTATCCCTACTCCCCTTCTTGAACAAGGGAACCACATTTGCTATCCTCCAGTCTTCTGGCACTATTCCTGTAGACAACGAGGACATAAAAATCAAGGCCAATGGCTCTGCAATCTCCTCCCTTGCTTCCCAGAGAATTTTAGGATAAATGCCATCAGGCCAAGGGGACTTACCTATTTTCACCCTTTCCAGAATTTCCAACACCTCTTCCCTACATACCTCAAAGCCGCCTATTCTAATTAATTGTGACTCAGTATTCACATCGGCAACAATATCCTGTTCCTGAGTGAATACTGACGAAAAGTATTCATTCAGTGTCTCCCCAATCTCTTCAGCCTCCACACTCAACTTCCCACTACTATCCTTGACTGGACCTATTCCTACCCTAGTCATTCTTTTATTCCTGACATACCTATAGAAAGCCTTTGGGTTTTCCCTAATCCTACCAACTAAGGACTTTTCATGTCCCCTCCTTGCTGCTCTTAGCTCTCTGTTCAGATCCTTACTGGCTACCTTATAACTCTCAATCGCCCCAATTTTTTTTTCCAAATACACTTTATTTACAACCTGCACAGACATAAATGGCCAGGAAAATTTCAATATTGGGCAACTGCATCATTCTTTTCAAGGAGTACAATATGTAACACTGCCAATTCATACTCTTCATCATTATAAACTCAAACCAGGGACTCACCAGTGGTGCTTGATGCACTGCTTAATGTGGCGTTAGGCATTTCAATACCTGGATCAACACACTAGAAATATTCCACATAGAAATGATCTTCAGAATAATTGAGTTGAAATGATTAACATTGTCTCTTTAAGTAAGCAATTTCATATCCTATGTTTTGGTGGTTCAAACAGCTTTCTTGTCCAAAATAATGAGTCAAAAGCATTATTTTTAAAAGAAATAGCTATCGTTCTTCAAAATAAAAATTTACATTTGAGCCATTTAAAATATTTGCTTCCCAACAGAATAAATAACTTGTTTTAATATTCAATTTCAAAGTTACAATTGGCAATGCTTGTAAATACTTGTTTACTCATTTTGGACAATTTTCTAAAGGTGGATCTCAACTATAAGTGGTTTACAAGGCAATCGAGTCTGCCCTGTTAGAGATCACTAAATCCTGAACTGCCTGACACCGATCTGGCTCTGCAACAAGCTGCTCCTAAAAAGAACATCTCGTAGACATACTACAAATCCTTCTTCTTGAAATCTACTACCAACCTGATCTTCCCAGTCCTCCTGCGTTTTGAAGTCCCCCTTGATTATTGTAACAGTGCCTTTCTTACAAGCCTTTTCCATTTCACAATTTATTTTCTGCCCCACATCCTGACTACTTTTTGAAGACCTGTACATAACTCCTTTCGGGTTATTTTCTTTCCTTTACGGTTCTTCGACTCTACCCATACTGATTCTACACCTTCCAACTCTATATCACTCTTATTGTCAATTTTGTTTTTTTTTACTAGCAAGGTAATCCTACCCCAGCCGCTATGCCCATTGCTTATCCTTTCATTAGGATACATCTCTTTGGGATACTTAGTTCCCAGTCCTGATCTCTTGGAGCCACATCTGTGAGACCAACAATATTGTGCCCAATAATTTCAGCTGTTTTAGAAAAGAATGGTAAAGTTAGGCAGAGACATGGATTTATGAACAGGAAATCATTTTTGGCAAGCTCTTTAGAGTTTCTGTTTGAGGATATTACTTGTAGAAGAAGGAATTTATTCTCTCAGACAGGTGTGATTCTTTGGGATACTCTACCTGGGTGTTGGGGGGGGGGGGGGGGGAGGGGAGGGATCAGGCTGGGTGGTGGGGGAGGTGTGGGTGGGTATGATGTTCAGTCATTGAGCATTTGCAAGACTGAAATCAATACAGTTTGGCTAGATTAGGCTAACCCTAACCTTCTGCAGGATCTAATGATACAAAGGATAGGGAGATAGTGTGGAGAAGTTGGTATTAAAATGCACGATCAGACGTGATCTAATTGAATGGCAGAGCAGGCTCCACAGGCTGAATGGTCTGCTCCTATTCCTATGTCTATGCATTGTACAAGTCTAGGAGAAGCACTCCCAAATATTCCTCCAAGGCAAAGCAACCATTTATTTGTACTTCTTTCAATTATGTATCTAATATTCACTCCCCACAATGTGGTCTCCACTACTAGATGACAACTTTGTGGAACACCTCTGTTCTGTCCACAGAAATGACCCTGAACCTCTTGTCGCTTTTCATTTTAATCTTTAACTTTTTTCACATTCTAACATTCTGTTCTCATCCTCCTCCAGAGTTCCAGTCAAGCCCACTGTCAGCCTGAAGAACAGTGGCCACATCTTACTTTTAAAGTAGGCATGTTACAGCTTTCCAAACTCAATTCTTATTTCAACAATTTTGATTTGAAACCTCTGCCCTGTTGGATTTTTTTTTGTTTGCTGATTTGACTTTTTTTTCTCTGCCTGCCTGCCTTCCTTCCTTCTGTCTGTCTGTCTAATCAATCTGCAGTTCACAATTTATCAGGACACGTCTCTTATTTCCGTACTTGTCACATGAAACCTTTTGTCAGTTAATCTATCTGCCCACCAACTTACAGCAGAGCTTTCCTTTCTTTATTTTCAGAGTGATTACCACAAACATGACAGTCAGACTGGCCACATGTGAAAATTGACCTATTTTCATCAGTTACTGATGGCAAACATCACTAGACCAGAACAGATTAGTGCATACACAGCTGACATCACTATGTTTCATGTATAATAATAACACATTGGTAATGCATGAGCAGATGAGGTCAAAATTCCAGAAGCTGTGGCAAAGACCATGAGTGGGGACAAAGGCTGGGAGCTGCAGCCAAGGCCAGAAGGAGAGACTAAGGCTGGGAGCTATAGCAAAGCTCACAGAGTAGCAGTGAGAGAAATAATGTTTCGACTTGGTTGGGCGGCAGGGAGGGAGAACTGCACCAACAGCACTGAGGACCTGCCACCTTCCAATCATTGAGCATCGAGGCTTGATAGACCTTGTGATTGGTCTTTTGGCAGTGATGTAGCATTGCCAGAGATAGGAATTTTTGCCAGTGCGTGCACAATGTGGAGTAAGGTTAATGGCAAGAGCACATCAATGGGTAAGGGCTTCTCTCACTGTTTGCTTACCGTCTGAGATTCTCCACATCTTCAACGGTGTCTGGTAAAGTCATGCCCTTTGTTTCAGGCAAGAGCAACACTAGGCCACCAACAATCAAACCAAGCACCCCTGGCAATGAATGGACAGAACAGTAAAAGATTTATTTGCAACTAGACAAATGAATTAGTTTAAATTAAATTTGTAAAACATTCACTCGGGAATATAATTCTTTCTGATGCACTAGGAAAACACATTTTCAGACTGTTTAGTTTTTCATATCACTGAATCATGAAACAGAAGTGAGGAATGTGTGTTTGCAGAAAAAATAGTTTTGTTTATGATTAATATAGAACTGCTCGGTCTTGAGAAGTAATTTCATCACTTTGTGACTTCCTCACAAAGATTAAGTGAGTTTAGATTAGATTAGATTAGATTAGATTAGATTACTTACAGTGTGGAAACAGGCCCTTCGGCCCAACAAGTCCACACCGCCCCGCCGAAGCGTAACCCACCCATACCCCTACATTTACCCCTTTACCTAACACTACGGGCAATTTAGCATGGCCAATTCACCTGACCTGCACATCTTTGGACTATGGGAGGAAACCGGAGCACCCAGAGGAAACCCACGCAGACACGGGGAGAACGTGCAAACTCCACACAGTCAGTCGCCTGAGGCAGGAATTGAATCCGGGTCTCTGGCGCTGCGAGGCAGCAGTGCTAACCACTGTGCCACCGTGCCCTTAAAAACTGAAATTACTGTGGATGCTATAAATCAGAAACAAAAACAGAAGTTGCTGGAAAAGCTCAGCAGGTCTGGCAACATCTGCGAAGAGAAATCAAAATTAAAGTTCAGAACTGAGCAATGGTTGTGAGGAACGGTCACGGGACCTGAAACATTAACTCTGTTTGCTCTTCACAGATGTTGCCAGACCTGAGAGTTTCAAGCAGCTTCTGTTTTTAATTTAGGTTTCTTTATTCTGGTGAGCATTAACTGATCTAGACTAGCAAAGGCCAAGAGATCATTTCCCAATGTGATCGGTCCTGAAATTTAATTCAATAAATCTGGCAATCAATTGAGACTGCTCCAGAAAAATACCCAGGAGAACTGCCCGTGGCAATTAAAAATGGTACTGCATGATTAGGCTGTCTTATAATTCCAGCTGCTTCTCACTGTTTATTCCTTCCCCCATCCCCTCCTGCCATTCTCCCCACCCCCCCATTCCTCCCCACCTTCAGTCTTCATCACCATCTTTTCGTAATTACAATCAGTTCTGAAGAAGGGTCACTGGACCCAAGACATTGACTCTGTTTGTTCTCCACAGACAATCCAGGCCTGCTGAGGTTTTCCAGCAATTTCTATTTTTGTTCCTTTAAATTGAGCTCGCTTGTGTTGTGATAGTTCACTAAATTTACATTCTTTGCTTCTCTTGTTTTATCAATTACTTGTCACTTGGTAAATAATCATTACCACAAACTTTGCACAGCCCATTCTATTGAACACCAACTTGAACCTGTGCAGTGCCTTTAACATAATATAATATTCCAAGGTGCTTCATAGAGATGTTGACGAAATAAAATTCGAGTTAATATACCGAAGAGACATGAGATACTACAGCTGACTAAAACTTGGTCAAAGAAGTCAACTTTGCAAGGATCATTTGAAAAGAGGAGGAGGTATGTACAGCTGTATGGTTGTTAAATAAGGGAATTCGAGTTTTAATGGCCTTGGAAGCTGAAAGTATTATCACCAAGGTGGAGTGATGAATGCTGGGGGGGGGTACAAGAAGCCAGAATTGGAGAAATGCAGGGATCTTTGGTGGTTGAAGGGGGTTACAGAGATTGGAAGGGACCTGGTCATGGAGCAATTTGAAACCAAGGATGCCAATTCTAAAAATGTATGTCTAGACTAGCAGACAAGGTAGGTCAGCAGCTAGTTAGAAAATGTAACAGAGTTTTGGATAATCGTTAGTTTACAGAGGATAAGTGGGAGGCCAGCAAAGGGATACATTGGAATAGTCAAGTCTTATGGTATCCATGGCCTGACTGAAGTTTCCAATAACTGATGAGTTGGTACAGAGTGGAGACAGGTTGTGTTCGATAGGTAGAAGTAGGCAGAGGATAGGAAATCCAAAGTTAATTTTAGGAACATAGGAAGAGTAGGTCATTGAACCCCTCAGGCTTGCTCTGCCATTACAGATCATGCCTGATCACCTACTTCAAAGGCATTTTCTCATACTATCTGCACAATCCTTGATGTTGTCCTATCTAGAAATCTATCAATTTTCTTCAACTACCTCGACTTTCATAGTCCTCTGAGATAGAAAATTCCAAAGATAGTCCACCCTCTCAGTGAAGAAATATCTTCCTATCTCTATCCTGACTGATCCGATTTATTCTAATACTGAGTCTCCTTGTTCAGGGTCCTGTAGCTCACCGTGTTTTTAATTGGTCTTCTTTTAGTCTCAGTTGTTAAGGGAAAGGAATGAAATTGGTGATTGGAGAATGGAGTTTGTAGTTGGGACAATTCATTTTGTCTGCCTGACATTTAATTACAGCAAATTTTTGTAACTTACTACTCGATGGACAAACATCATAACAAATCAAAGGTAGTAGAGTGATTGATGGCAGTGTTAGTGGCTATCGCCAGCATAGCTGTGGAATCTGACATTTTTTTAAAAATGATGTCACTGTTCGGCTGCATGTAGATGAAAAATCGAGTGAGACCCAGGAGAGATTCTTGGGAGACACCAGAAGTGGGAGTGGGATGAGAAGGCAGAACCCTGGCTCCTGTTGGATTGATAGAAATGCTAAATATCTTTATGTGTCAGGCGACACTGAGAAAGAAATAATTCATTCGCATTTAATTTTGATGCTCCTTTGTTAGAAATGAAAAGATTTAAGACATGGAATGAACTTTCTGAGGAAGTAATGGTTGCAGGCACAGTTACAATGTTTAACAGACGCTTAGGTAAGTACATGAAGGGGAAAGATTTGGAAGGATATGGGCCAGGAGCAGGAAGGTGGGCCTAGTTTAGTTTGGGATTATGGACTGGCTAGATCAAAGGGTCTGTTTGTGTGTTGTATGACTCTGTTGGTCAAAGGACTATGGAAAAGTAATTTAAGGTTTGGACATGAGATGCAGGGAGAATGTCAGGACAAACCAATTCATGCCACAAGTGGAAATAAATAATTCATATGGCTGGGAAAGCTATTGAAGTCCAATGTTGAGTTGAACAATCTAACCAATAACTTCAGCTGATGCAAAGTATTTGGTATGCCACTAGAATTGGATCTCATGGGATCTCCCTCATATTGGCCATAACAATGGGCACCATTTTCTCCTTTAAAGGTAAAGAATGGTAGTAAGAGTGTTGAAACGCATAATCTTTGTCATCAACCAGATCAACATATCTCATGGAATCACATGCTTCTCAATTTATTTATCTATGCAAATAAAATATTGTACAGAGCCAGAAGCTCTGTCCACTGACAAAACCTTCTGGATTTGAAGCCTCTGTGCCATTTTTTAAGCCTAGCAGGACCTGCCCCTCAGGCTGTAGTGATTGGCACTAGGAATGACTCTGAAGAAGGCCTAACTGACTCCCATATTTCTAAACACTGCCCTGGAGGTGATGCTCAGCAGAGTTACTCAAGAGGAAGTTGGTCCTCTCCTGACTGACCACAGTGGGAGGCCAGTTCACCAGCCTCACCCAGCCTGAACACAGATCCTAATGCAGACCAGTTCTGTAACTGCAATAAAACAGGATGAGCAACAATGCCGAAAGAAGGTGAATAACCTTCTGCATACTGCAAGGTTAACCATCTTCTCTGTAGAATCTCAAGCCCTAGGGCTATCACACAGTCTAGATCTGCCAGTGGCAATACATCTCATCAAGGATGTTGGATCATGTCCACTTAAGGGCTCATGCTTACTTCATCCTCTCAAACTACTAACCCTTCCTGCCCTCAATGCTTCCTACCTACTTGGGATGCTTTACCATGCTGTACAACTGTGTATAGTTACAAATTGTTCTTGGACTCATTCCCATCATTCTTGAGCTTTCCCTGTCTCGTTGCAGGGAAAACTGGCACTCGACCGGGTCAAGAGGTTGAAGACCAATGGGAAGGTGGCAGACATCAAGCATCTCAGCCCCTTTTTGGAAAGAATCATCGAACACCCAACGCAGGGTAAATTATACTGTTCCTGTGATGACAGGATACCAGAAAGACCACTTACACAGTGAGCAAAATGGTGCTTTGCAATTCCTGGATGAGCATCACCTGGCATTTTGCTCCACATCATTAATGGGCAGCACGGTGGCACAGTGGTTAACACTGCTGCCTCAGTGCCAGAGACCCAGGTTCAATTCCCGCCTCAGGCAACTGTCTGGGTGGAGTTTGGACATTCTCCCTGTGTCTGCGTGGGTTTCCTCCACAGTCCAAAAATGTGTAGGTCAGGTGAATTGGCCATGCTAAATTGTCCATAGTGATAGGTGAAGGGGTGAATGTAGGGGAATGGGTCTGGGTGGGTTGCTCTTCGGATGATCGGTATGGACTTGTTGGGCTGAAGGGCCTGTTTCCATATTGTAAGTAATCTAATGAACTGCTCTACAGGGTCATCAACTCATTCCCACTTCTGTTATGGCAGACTAATGGCAACCTGGGAATCTCAGCGAGTAAGGGCCCACCACCTGAACTGCTTCTCACCAGCACCACCTCAGAAGTGGAAGAGAGTGAAGCCTCATGAAAAATATTGACCAGGTATTCACCTACACCCTTTTCCAGCACAGAGACAATCACCTCTCCCTACCTGAGAGGTCCAGCTCCAGCAAAATGCTCAGTGGCTCTCTGACCTGCACTAGCATCAGGAGCAAGGCCAGAGGAGGGCAAGGCATTTCAGTTTCAATCCAGATGCCCCTTCTTATCAAGAAAACAGATAATGCCAGGAGGGCTCCACAGAGAGGGGCAGGGATCATACAGACATTCCAGCAGTTCCTCTATAGTTTCTGGTCTTTTCTTAATAAAAAAAATAAATGACCACATTTCTCTAACCTGGAACATTATTTGCCACCATTATGTCTCTTCAAAACTTTTTGCTACCAATCGTAAAACATACAGCACCTTTGAAATTCATCTTCACATTTTGACATTAGCTTTCTACTCCCCCACTTAGTAAAAAAATAACAAAAAGCCAAGCTCCATTATATTCTCCTTAAGCAGTCCTTCGGGAGCAAGGTTGACTTTTTTTTTTCACCCCAATATTCCGGGTCATGAGATGGGATGAATAAACAATCTATTGTTGATCTGCACACCCTACCACTGATTGGACAGGTGATGTTTGAAGACACAATTGAGTGGGGTTTTGAATTTTCACCTGCTCTTTCTGTTGTTTATGCTTGTTCTCCACCTGGGCCTACCAGGAAGCTCAAAATGGTGGCATCTTCTTGGATGCTTCTCCCACACATTTGGACAATCTTAGGAAACACATTCCCACAAGTTAGTGGGGATATTGCATTTTTTTTTAAGGGAGGACTTGGGGTCATCCTTGAAGCAATTCCTCCGACCTCTTGGTAAACACTTGTGACAAAGCTTAGAGTAGAGAACTTCTTTTGGGAATTCACAGACCTCGCATTCGTTCACAACTCTGGGAACATTACTTGTCACATATTGCCAATCAGAATATGTTTACTGCATCTCTACACTGTCTCCTAACTCCCAAAAAAGTTAACATGTCATAACGTTGCCTCTAATTTTATGTACTTTTATATTTGTTAATAATCTTGTCAACCTTATGAAATACCTCTGAAAGGCTATTTGGACAATATCCAGAATCACTCCAATATCCACCATCCTAGTGATCTCCTCAAAAAGTTCAATTATGTGAGTGAGACAGTATACAAACATGAGGCTCCTGATAATGGGAGGGTTTTACAACTAAACCCCTCTGGGATGGAAAGCTGGCAAGTTAGCTTGTGGATAAATTTTGTCATTTTTTCAGAATAAAATAGTGTTTTTGTGAGACACATACTTTATGTGGTGGAGGTTTAATGTATGGTTAATATAGTTACTAGAAAAACTTGGAGAGGGAAAGGAGTAGAATTGGTTATTTTTTTGAGGATGGAAACTCTTACAGAAAGTGGCATGAGTGTATGCTTCTTAGACAATTAAAATCTGAAGTCTCTCTCCATTCTGGACATATTGAAACTTCTGAAAATTACAATTAGGGGCAGAGATATAGTTGTGATAAAAGTGCAGCATTAAAATAGCAGAGTGCATTATACTTGATACACAATCCTCACCTAAAACCACAAGAGGTAACCCCATCCAGATTTCTGACAGTCGGTACACAATGAATGGAGCAGCAATCCCTCCAATATCGCACAGTGATGAGCATGCTGAAACACCAAGGTTCCTGTTTTTTAAAAAAAAAATGTTTATTGGCATGCAAAATAGTTTCCACATTTCACAAGCACTAAGTATTTTCAACAAGTCAGATTTTGCCTTGACAGCATAGTTCAAGAGAATGGATAATGATATTCAGTGTAATCAATAACTGAATTAGAGCTATACTTTTATTCAGAATCATTGATGAACTTTTGTTAATGTGGAGAACATCTATTCAGTTCACACCTTATAAATGTTGGGTATAGTTCAGTATTTACAAATATCACCATTTCGATGCAGATAGTGATTCCTAATTTACCCACAAAGGCTATTGCTGTTGCCAACCAACTGATACCTGAAATGGAAGATATAGATAAAAAGTACCATTAGCAAGACTGAATTTTCAGAAAACAAATTAAGTAATTGTTCATAACTAGTTATGGTTGTTGAGAGATTTAAAATAACTAATTGCATTTCTGCAAGATTTCACAATTATTCTTTAGGTCAATACCCACAGGTTTGAGGCAGGTGTGATGTGCAGTGAGTACAAGTTGGTGCAGTCACTAACCTGAGTAATGAAATAACCAATTTCCATGTCAGTTGGCAAAAACAGAAAGTAGAGCTCAATTGACAGGTGAACAGCTTTTAACAGGGCAGGAATAGGATGCCAATTATTTTGTGACACAAAAAGGATCAATTACTGACTTCAAAAAAGGGCCCTGAGTTTTTTTTTAAACAGTAATCTGGACAAAATAAACAGTCCATTATCGCAATTGCGTAACAAGAATTAGTCACTGAGAAAATGTTAGCGAATTTTGAGAAGACTTGTAGCTCAGGTTCAGGTTTTGGATGTATATTTGCTCGCTGAGCTGTAAGGTTCATTTCCAGATGTTTCGTTACCCTACTAAGTAACATCTTCAGTGGGCCTCAGGCGAAGGAATGTTGAAAATTCCTGCTTTCTATTTATATGCTTGGGTTTCTTTGGGTTGCTGATGTCATTTCCTGTGGTGATGTTATTTCCTGTGGTGAAGTAACTTCCTGTTCCTTTTCTCATGGGGTGATAGATGGGTTTTAACTCGATGTGTTTGTTGTTAGAGTTCTGGTTTGTCGCTGAGAAATGGCAGACTGTGTTCATTGGGTCTGTCAGCAACAAACACAGAAAATGAAAAAAACTAGACCCGCAGGAAAAACTAGACAAACTCGCACAAAGTAACAACAATGACAACACAGAAGCATGTTAAAAAACTTATCTAATCGACCCTTAACAGACATTGAAAACGCCAGCTTATTAAAGGATTAAATTACAACTGCCAGGATGTGGACAATTTCTTAGCAGCATTAGAAACAACACTAAAAGACAACCAACTCACAGAAGAAACCCAGCAAACCATCAGACAGGTAGTCGCACGAACATTAAGCAGAAAAAAGGAAGGAAACACACTCAATATACAAGAAAGGAAAGGACTGGAAAGACTTTAAAAAGATAAAAACATTGTTATCCTATCTGTAGACAAAGGATGCTTGACAGTCATTCTAAATTGAAGAGACTACACTGAAAAAGCAAACGCACTACTTACAGATACCAACACTTAAACACTTACCAACAAGTGGTGATAGACCCAACCCCACAACTAGAGAACTGAATCACAGCCTGACTCAGAAATCTGGAGAAATAAATAAGACCGACTTTCAAAAACTGAAACCAGACGGATCTAACACACTTCCAAAGATTACCCAAAACTCTCAAACCAGGATCCCCCTTCAGACCCATAGTCTCGCTACCTGGAACACCAACTTACAGATTGGCCAAGGAGTTAAAACACTTAGACTTATGCCACTCCACCCAAGAATTCCTGAAGACCATCGAAGACACTGAGATAGAAGAGGAGGAAATAATGGTCTCCTTTGATGTAACAGCCCTGTTTACTTCAATCAACATTAACCTGGCCAAGGAAATACTGATAACACTATTAGAAGAGCTGGAAGTTTTTGTTGCAAACGTTTCGTCCCCTGGCTAGGCGACATCATCAGTGCTTGGGAGCCTCCTGCGAAGCGCTTCTTTGATGTTTCCTCCGGTGTTTATAGTGGTCTGTCCCTGCCGCTTCCGGTTGTCAGTTTCAGCTGTCCGCTGTAGTGGTTGGTATATCGGGTCCAGGTCGATGTGTTTGTTAATGGAGTTTGTGGATGAATGCCATGCCTCTAGGAATTCCCTGGCTGTTCTCTGTCTGGCTTGCCCTATGTTAGTAGTGTTGTCCCAGTCAAATTCATGTTGCTTGTTGTCTGCGTGTGTGGCTACTAAGGATAGCTGGTCGTGTCGTTTCGTGGCTAGTTGATACCCAACATGAGCAAGACGAATGTAGTGTACAAAATACCATGCAAGGACTGCACTAAACACTATATAGGACAAACAGGAAGACAGCTAACAATCCGCATACATGAACATCAACTAGCCACGAAACGACACGACCAGCTATCCTTAGTAGCCACACACGCAGACAACAAGCAACATGAATTCGACTGGGACAACACTACTATCATAGGGCAAGCCAGACAGAGAACAGCCAGGGAATTCCTAGAGGCATGGCATTCATCCACAAACTCCATCAACAAACACATCGACCTGGATCCAATATACCAACCACTACAGCGGACAGCTGAAACTGACAACCGGAAGCGGCAGGGACAGACCACTATAAACACCGGAGGAAACATCAAAGAAGCACTTCGCAGGAGGCTCCCAAGCATTGATGATGTCGCCTAGCCAGGGGACGAAACGTTTGCAACAAAAACTTCCAGCTCGGCGAACAGAACCACAACAACGAGCACCCGAGCTACAAATCTTCGTACAAACTTTGAACTATTAGAAGATCCAAAGACACAGACACCAAATACCACTAACTTCATCAACAAGGAGAATATTATCAAGCTAGTGGACCTATGCCTTACCACCCACTTCACCTACAACACCAAAAACCTACAGACAAACCAACGGAACACCCATGGGATCTCCAATATCAGGGTTCTTAGCAGAGGCAGTAATGCAGAGTCTTGTGCAAACAGCTCTGTCAACCATCCAACTCAAATTCTGGGTCCGCTATGTGGATGACACCTTTGTCATCACTAAACGAAACAAATTAGAGAAACCTTCAAGACCATCAATAATATCCTTACTAGCATAAAATTCACTAAAGAGGAGGAAAACAACAACAAACTGCCATTCCTAGATGTCGCAGTGGAGCAAACAGCCAATGGGGAACTTCAAACCAACATCTACAGGAAAACAACACATACAGGCCAAATATTGAACTACAGAAGCAATCATCCCAACATCCACAAACGAAGCTGCATCAGAACATTATTTCAACAAACCAACACACACTGCAGTACAGAGGAACTACACACAGCAGAGAAGAATCACCTATACTATGTAGTCAAAAAGAATGGGTACCCAATGAACACAGTCCACTGATTTCTCAGCAACAAATCCAAACAAGCAGACAAACCACGTCCAGAAACCCTCGCCACTCTCCCCTACATCAAAGACATCTCAGAAATGACTGCCAGACTACTCAGACTCCTTGGCATCACAGTAGCCCACAAACCCACCAACAAACTAAAACAGCAGCTAATGAACTTGAAAGACCCTATACAGAAAACAAGCAAAACTAATGTCATTTACAAAACACCATGCAAGGACACCGTAACAAACACTATTTTGGACAAACAGGCAGAAAACTAGCCACAAAAAGACATGACCCTCTCTCACTAGTATCCTCACATACGGAAGAGGAAGGACACTACTTCGACTGGGACAACACATCCATTTTAGGATAAGCCAAACAAAGAAATGCATGAGAATTCCTAGAAGCATGGCATTCCAACCAGAACTCTATCAACAAACACATCGAGTTAAACCCCATCTACCACCACATGAGAAAAGGAACAGGAAGTGACTTCACCACAGGAAATGATATAATCAACCCAAAGAAACCAAAATATAAATAGAAAGCAGGAATTTTCAGCATTGCTTTGCCTGAGGCCCACTGAAGATGTTACCTAGTAGGGTAACAAAACGTCTGGAAATGAACCTTCCAGCTGAGAGAGAATGTGTCTCCTATGACCTTCAATGTTGATGCTCTGAGATATAATGCATTAGTGCATTTTCTCACTTTACTGGAACCAAGTACGTTTCATGTACATGTCAGTTACTTCACCAGATTGTAACCAGAGATGAGTACCTTCAGTCATATGGGGAAATTGGAGAAGTTAGGATAGAGCAATTTAGGGTGGGATTTAATAGAAGTATTTGAAATGATGAAGGATTTTGATATAGTGGATGGGAAAGATCTGTTTCTATCAGAAGGGCAGTCAGTAGCCAGAGGGCACAGGAACTAAGATAATTGAGAAATTAATCAGGGAAGAGATTAGGAATATTTTTCTATAGTGAATTTTTACAATTTAAGGTCATAAAATCATTTGGCCATCAAGCCTTCTCTGCCATGTGATAAAATCACACAGTTGATCTGATTGTGATCTTAACTCAACTATTTTTGCCTGACCCCATACTTTACTCAATCAATCATCAAACTCTGTCTAAATCACCCTTGAATATATTCAATGAACTGAAATGCACTGACTGAAAAAGGTGGTAGAAGCAGATTCAATAGCAATATTCAAAAGGAAGTTGGATAAGTATTTGAAAATTTTAAAAAAGGGCAATAAGGAAAAATTGGAGTATTGGAACAAATGAGAAGTTTTTATGGAGGTCTGGAATGGAGATTATGGGTTCAATTCCTTTGTTCTGTGCTCTAAGATTTTATTCCATTGGCATAGCAGACACCTAATCCAGTTTGTTGGGCTGGGTCTGTATCAGAATCCCAGTGCTAACCATAGTACTTACTTTCAGGTATGAATGCAGCTATTAGACAAGTGCTCCCTGACAACAGACCACCTGCCGCAAAGGGAAGGCGCCGTCCAATCCGCTCAATGGTTGAAAGGATGAGAATTGCTGCTGGGATTTCTACTGCTCCCGAAATGAAGAAGTCAAGGTAAATATTTCCTCCCAGAGTTCCCAAACGCATGATAAGCCCTTGGTATACCAAGGTAATAGCAAACCTGTAATGAAGTTGCGTGCATATTACTCCAGTGGCAACTTAACAGAATCAAGATAATTCCAGATGACAGTGTGCCATTCTTAAGATAACAGGCTATATGTCATTGCAAAGATTATTGTATCACAGTATCACAGATCATTGTGATACATGAAAATATGAACGTTTCCTTTCTACTGCACAGTGTGTGTTCAGGCAATCAAATTGGATAAACCTCAACAGGAACCATCCATATTCAAGCTGGAATTTACCCAGCAGATGTCAATGGAAATCATCAGCAGGTAAAGGACACTCAGACATTGCCCCATTAACAAGGTTTTTGTGTGTAATTCTGCAATTCTTAGAACTAGGTATTTAGGCAGTGATTTTGTAAAGGCTACATTACACTGTTTATAAATGTAATGATTACATAGTGAGAAATAATTAAATTAAATGCATACAATTGATTATTCTATCAGAGTGAAACAGGATAAAATGGTTAGTGATTGAATTTCAAAAGAATATACAGAATGTAGACTATTTCACACCCTTTCTCCATTTGTAGAATAACATGATAGAATGAATGAGAGCAGCCAATGAATGCTTTCAGCTATTTTTTAACTACAGGTTCACAGAGCACAATATCTCCACCCTCCAGAGTGTAGTTCCATTCAATAAGGCTGAATAAAAGACTGCCAATTCTTTGACACTGCTATCTTAAAAATGAGCTTAAAGCCCCAGTCTTGGCAAAAACAGTCATGAGGGAGTGCAGAAAAGGTTAATCTGGTCCATTGAATGAGTGAGTGAATCATTTAGACATGGTATCTACACCTGCGAACCATAATGTCATAGAGATGTACAGCAAGGAAACAGACCCTTCAGTCCAACTCGTCCATGCTGACCTATATCCTAAATAAATCTAGTCCCATTTGCCAACATTTGGCCCATATCCCTCCACACCCTTCCTATTGATATACCAATCCAGATGCCTTTTAAATTCTGTAATTGTTCCAGTCTCCACCACTTCCTCTGGCAGCTCATTCCATACATGCACCACCTTCTACATGAAAAAGTTGCCCTTTAGATTCCTTTTAAATCATTCCCCTTTCACCTTAGGGCAATGCCCTCTAATGTTGGACTCCTCTACCGCAGGGAAAAGACCATATTTATTTACCCTATCCATTGCCCTTCATGATGTTATGAACTTCTATAAGTTCACCCCTCAGCCTCTGATGCTCCAGGGAAAATGGCCCCAATCTATTCAACCTCTCCCTCTAGCTCAAACCCTCCTACACTGGCAACATCCTTGTAAATGTTTTCTGAGCTCTTCCAAATTTCACAACAACCTTCCTAAAGCAGGGAGACCAGAATTTCTTGCAGTATTCCAAAAGCCCTAACCAATGCCCTGTACAACCAGAACGTGAACTCCCAACTCCTATACTCTATGGACTGACCAATAAAGGCAAATGTACCAAACCCTTCTTCAATATCCATCTACCTGCGATTCCATTTTCAAGGAACTATGAACCTGCACTCCAAGGTCTCTCTGTTCAGCAACACTTCTCAGGGTCTTGCCATTAAGTGTATAAGTCCTGCCTTGATTTGCCTTTCCAAAATGCAACACCTTATATTTATCTAAATTAAACTCCATCTGCCACTCCTCAGCCCATTGGTTCATTTGATTAAGATCCTGTTGTACTCTGTCTACTGCACCTCTAATTTTGGTGTCATCTGCAAACTTCCTAACCATACGTCCTATGTTCACATCCAAATAATTTATATCCATCATGAAAAGCAATGATCCCAGCACCGATCCTTGTGGCACAGGCCTCCAGTCCGAAAAAACAACCATCCACTCCCATCCTTTTCTTTTACCTTCGAGCCAGTTCTGTATCCAAATAGTTAGTTCTCACGGTATTTCATATGATCTAACCTTGCTAACCAGTCTACCATGAGGTATAGACCTAGCCATTTTTGGACTAATGTTAATTAATTAAAATCAAACAGCACCAGGTAATAGTCCAATAGCTTTATTTGGTAGCTAGGACCCTGGTGCAATCTTGTGATGAGATTGTGCTTTTTATGCCCACTGGATGCAACCAGGGTGGACTTAGTTAGATAGGTTAAAGATAGAAGATTGATAATGTCCAAGGAATAGTCTCTTAACAATGTAAAGGTAAGATTAGAGCCTGATAAGTTTCAGATTACCATGCATGCGATAAACAAAGACGACTAAGCCTGAAGACAGTTCTTGACCTTGCCTTTACCTCCATCAGTCTGTCTCAAACCCAGCTCTTAGTGGACAGAAAACCACATGATAAAAGTAGATGGCAGCAGTGGGATCCACTATTTTGAAAATCATGACATTAGTGTAGATCAAGAATCAGACTAAAATCAATGGAGAAGCAAAGAACTAAAAACAAAACTACTTTTCCAAAACAACACTTTTAAGACCAGTGAGAAATCAGCTATCAAACTGAATAGAAGCTATGAATTAAAAACAAAGTTCCTACAGAGAAGCCACCAAAGACACTTGTAAGGATATTTTTAAAAGTTAGCAGTAGGGGGAACAAGGGAAAAGAAAAATCAATGAGATAAGTTTTTTAAAAAAAAAACCCAGCAACCAAGGAGAGAAATTCAGATCAAGCACCCATTAAAAGCGGCTAACTATAGGACTTGTAAAGCAGATTAAATCTCTTAGAGGGTATTAAAAAAAACCCTGAAAAATTAGGCTGAGAGGAAGAATTAACATACCTGTCAGTGTTTAGCAGCTTTTAGATTATTTCCTCAATGGCAGATTTGACAGTGAACAAGTTAAGAAAATTATTCAGAGACAGGTTGAAGAGACATTGATTGGGGGAAAAAAACTGTATTAGTACTTTTTCCTAGAATCAGAAGTTTCAGAGACCTAAAGGTTTATTAGTTAAATCCATTAATATTTCAACAATTTGGGTGAGTAACACAAATATTATTCAGTAGCTAAGAAGTATTGTTAAGTTTAATTGTTAGAAAAATGGCATTGGAGACAAAGCAAAGAAGTGTGGATCTGTTCGCATTGTATCAAGTTCAGCATGAAAATACCTCAGATGGGGAAAGATTTGCACAAACATTATCAATGGCAGCCATCTTTGAGACTGTCAGGAGTTCATTAAATCTTATTGACTGAAGCTTTTTTTTTTGAGAGACGGAATTTCTACCCACAGATCTTTTGGAAATCCTTCAGCAATTTGGAAAGAAATATTTTATTCATCTCTATAAAGACATCATACTGGAAAGGAAAAGCAAACTTTACATGAAGCACCATTTAAAGCAACATAATCTTCAAAAGATTTCCATTTTAACATGATAACAATAAGCATCCTTACAACATAAATTAAACAACTTTAAACAATTGAAACTACTCGATAACAAAATGAGTGTCATACCAAGCGACCAAAATCCTATCAATCATTATCCAAATCAAGAACAAATAAGACAATGGCAAAATCATGCTTCAATAGCAGATACTAGCTCTCTGGTAAATTTGTAAATGGTTTCATTAATGATGCAACTACTATCTGAACTATTAACCTATAGAAATGTACAATAAGAGATTATTTGCAACAGAATACTAATTGGTCTCAGAAAAAGCAATTATTAAACTTCTTCAAACAAAAGAGGATCTAGTTATAGAACAAACAGTCCAAATGGAAGTGAATACAGAGTCTAGGGAATTGTTCAATAAGCATTATACAGTAAAGGTACATTTAATCCAAAATGTTAACTACATAAAACACAATAAAACATTTAACCAGAGGACACAAACCTCTCATCTGAAAACTATACAAAATGTGACACATTCAATGCACGATCCAAAACAATCCAATGCTACAGTATCTTATCACAGCTGTAGCACCAAAGCAGCACATCAGCAAAAACCTAACTGTCCAGATTTATTTGAACAATGTATTCATTATATGAAAATATGTCACTTCTAAAAGATGTGCTATTCTCTAAAGGATTACATATGAACAAACATAATTCTCTTCTCCGAGAAATAACACCATCACCAAAGCCTGAAGCTAATGATGAAGAAGAAAATACAGTCTGTCTTCCCCATTTATTCCTGCAGTTACATCCATACAAGACCCTTCAGCAATTACTACTTCAGGGTGCATGGTAAACCTGCCAGATAAATTAAAATTGGAAGCTCGTAGTGTAGGCATAAGGCCACACAACAAAGGACTTCCCACTGTACTATCCACAAAAGTACAACTGTCCCTGATCTCCTTAGATAACTAGAGATAATCTTGACTCTCAGAAAATGCAGTTTCCTCTTTGAAGGACTGTGATAAATCCAAATTTATTTCATTATATTTCGATGTCAGTGACTCTGCGTAAGGACTCTGGCAGCTAATCTCTTTTTTTTTTTATTTACACTGATGCCTCCTCGTTCATTCATTCCTACCTAGTTGAAATCACCCACCTGCCCAAAAAGCATCCTTTCCCACCATGTGCGGCATGGTGGCACAGTGGTTAGCACTGCTGCCTCACAGCGCCTGAGACCCAGGTTCAATTCCCGTCTCAGGCGACTGACTGTGTGGAGTTTGCACGTTCTCCCCGTGTCTGTGTGAGTTTCTTCCGGGTGCTCCGGTTTCCTCCCACAGTCCAAAGATGTGCAGGTCAGGTGAATTGGCCACGCTAAATTGCCCGTAGTGTTAGGTAAGGGGTAAATGTAGGGGTATGGGTGGGTTGCGCTTCGGCGGGTCGGTGTGGACTTGTTGGGCCGAAGGGCCTGTTTCCACACTGTCATGTAATCTAATCTAATCTAATGTAATCTAATCTAATCTAATTTTTAAAAAATAAATAATCACATCACTTCAAACTTTTTCAATAGAACAAAAGCTTCTCAATAAGAAAGAAAGTTTTACATTTATATACTGCCTTTCATGACCTTAGGATGTTCCAAATCTCCTTCCAGACAATGAAGCACTTGTGTAATACAGCAACAGTTATGATGATTTCTCCACAATTCTTGCGAACTACAATGTTCTAAAGTACCAGGTAATGTTAGTTGTGGCTCGGGATACAGGATTACTGTGAACACTCAAACCTGTTGATAATACCCAGTCTTTAGATCCCAAATTGTGATTTTTAAGCCTATCCTGACTGATTTCCTTTGCAACATTAATCTACTCCAACATGTGATGAGGCAAAGCCAGACACAGGGCAGCATTGAGGAAGAAATCCACAGAAGCAGGGAAAGAGGTGGGTCATCCATCAAAAAGCATGGGACTGAATGTTAAGTCCCCATCAACAGGATGGAAGCATTAAGTTATCCTGGCAGCAGGAAAAAAAGGTGCAATGGCAATAACAATGGCATTATGGGGAGCTAATTTGTAATGGTTTTGAATGCAGTGATGAGTTATTAAACCACAACTTCCAATAATTAAATGTTACATGCGATTAATTGGGGAGGCACATGGGATCCATGGCCCTTCATTTTCCCACCTGTTTCGAGATAAGTGGGTGAGTCAGACCTCAAAGTGGAAGGTAATCAAAGTGGACCTCGAAGTGGAACTGACCATCACTGTTCAGAATTTTGGAAAGGCGAGGGAAAGCTGAGAAGCATCAGAGGGAATGTGACCATGGCTGAGAGAAGGTCAAGGGTCACTAAGGGAAGTTCGAAGGGGCTTGGTGAAGATGGGGTTTAGTAGAGTCATAGTCATAGAGATGTACAGAAGGAAACAGACCCTTCAGTCCAACCCGTCCATGCCGACCAGATATCCCAACCCAATCTAGTCCCACCTGCCAGCAGCCGGCCCATGTCCCTTCAAACCCTTCCTATTCATATAGCCATCCAAATGCTTCTTAAATGTTGCAGTTGTACCAGCCTCCACCACTTCCTCTGGCAGCTCATTCCATACACGTACCATCTTTTGTGTGAAAAAGTTGCCCCGTAGGTCTCTTTTATATCTTTCCCCTCTCACCCTAAACCTATGCCCTCTAGTTCTGGACTCCCTGACCCCAGGGAAAATATTTTGTCTATTTACCCTATCCATGCCCCTCATCATTTTGTAAACCTCTATAAGGTCACCCCTTAGCTCCAGGGAAAACAGCCCCAGCCTGTTCAGCCTCTCCCTATAGCTCAAATCCTCCAACCCTGGCAACATCCTTGTAAATCTTTTCTGAACCCTTTCAAGTTTCACAACATCTTTCCGATAGGAAGGAGACCAGAATTGCACACAATATTCCAATAGTGGCCTACTTCAATTGATCTTGAGGAAGGAGGGGTCTCATGATACAGTTGGACAAAGAGTGCAAAATAATCCTAGCATGTTGTCCCCTGCCCAACTGGAGTAGGCAAAGAGGAGGTGTGATAGAAGATTATAGGTTAAGACAGCAGGAGCAGTCTTCCAAGGAGAAAAATCAGAACATTGAGCAGGAGGAACCTTCTGCACAATGCAGCACAGCAGAATCAGGCACTAAGCCAGTGAGGATTTAATTCTAACTCTGAACTTAGCTGCTCAAACAGCAAACGCTTATTTCTGATGTGCTAGCCTTCATACTGGTGCCCATGAGCTTCTGTAGTCATAGCACATCACCATCCCTGCCATCATTAATTAATCTTAAGTAATTATGTGATGAATTATTACATAACGAATTTCTCTTTTAACTACCACTTTCTGTACTACTTAAAGCCTGGAATCCAATGCATTTACTGCTTTAGGATGATGTAAATAATTAAATCACTCATATCTTACTACTATTCTGTTAGATTCTCTGATAGAATTATTTCGCTTATAATTATTTATTGTTTGAAAGAAATATTTTCTCAATGTCAGCATTTGCACAGAATTCCGAAAACAACTTGTGACTTTCCTATGATGTCATTGCTTGATTTTCTACAAGCCCAACATTTTTATCATCCTCCCTGCTTTGCATATCTGCTGCGGGTCCATATTTTTCCATTCTTTAGAATAATTTATGCAATTAAGGTTAAATATTGGAAGAGACATGGAACTTTACAGTATGAGAGGAGGCCATGTAAAACATCATGTTGGTGCCAGACCTCAAAGAGCTATCACGTGGTTCCCAATCTTCTGCATTTTCCCTATAGCCCTGAAAATTTCACCCGTTTAAGAAAGTTAATTCATTTTACTTTGGTCAACACAGAGCCTCATAACTTGCTGGATAAAAAATATTCTTTATTTCCACTATTCTTGGCCTCTACTGTTAAATCTGTCCTATAATCTGCCCTGATACATCTGATGTCAGATGCAATTTATTCCTATCTACTCTAACAAAACCCTTTTAACAAAAAAAAGACTGCTTTTATATCTAAACTGCAATTCAAACGTTCAGCTTAAATAAGCTGTGAAGCTTCAATGATGGGTATAATGTAATTAGGTGTGGAGAGAACAGGCTAAATGAACAAGGTTTTTTAATCAAATACTTTTCTTAATATTGGTCCTTCACTCTGTTTTCTATATAATGCATGTATTTTATAAAACAGTTTATTTTCTCTAGGGAGTCTCCTAAAATCAAACATTTATAGAAAAAAAATCTCACCAGTTAAACGTCAAGATAAAGGTGTGTTTCCTCATCTGAGGAGTCCGTACCAGCTCTACAAAGGAAGGACGATTAAAGTCCTCACTGTGCTCTTCAACTATCTATAGGAATAAGAAAGTCATGCCTCAATATACAAATCTTCAATGAATGAAAGCGAACTAACAGAAAGCAATGTGACTCAAGAGGGTTGGAATATAAAAGCACCGTTGTGCTACTGAGACTTTTTAAAGCTCTGGTTAGGCCCCATTTGGAGTACTGTGTCCAGTTTTGGTCCCCACACCTCAGGAAGGACATACTGGCACTGGAGCGTGTCCAGCGGAGATTCACACAGATGATCCCTGGAATGGTAGGTCTAACATACGAGTAACGGCTGAGGATCCTGGGATTGTATTCATTGGAGTTTAGAAGATTAAGGGGAGATCTAATAGAAACCTACAAGATAATACATGGCTTGGAAAGGGTGGACGCTAGGAAATTGTTTCCGTTAGGCGAGGAGACTAGGACCCGTGGACATAACCTTAGAATTAGAGGGGGTAAATTCAGAACAGAAATGCGGAGACATTTCTTCAGCCAGAGAGTGGTGGGCCTGTGGAATTCATTGCCGCAGAGTGCAGTTGAGGCTGGGACGATAAATTCTTGATGTCACAAGGAATTAAGGGCTACGGGGAGAATGAGGGTAAGTGGAGTTGAAATGCCCATCAGCCATGATTGAATGGCGGAGTGGACTCGATGGGCCAAATGGCCTTATTTCCACTCCTATGTCTTATGGACTGGGGCTGTTCTGACTATGCCAGACTCTCATACTGACCCAAGAAGACAAAATTGGATTTGTTAGTCAATATAACACAAATTTTAAAAACAGTTGATGTTACCTCTAAAACAGTGTTAAAAATTTGCCTTTTAACAATTTCAAATCCATTAGCCTTCAAAGTGCTCAAGAGACATTGTGTCGTACTTTGAAAACATTTTGGTTCCATCAGGGAAAGGAAAAGTAATTCCACCTAGAGGGTGATTAGAGTCTTGAGCTCATTGCTTAAAAAGATTGGTAGTGGCAGAAATTTTTGTCACATTTCAAAGTACTTGCATATGCACTTGCATTGGTACAAGCTACAGAATGATGGGCCAACAGCTGGCAACTGCGATTGGACTGGATAGCTCTTTTATAAGTGGCAAAGAAACAACGAGCCAAGTTACTTCCTTTGTGCCAGAGATTTTCAATGTATGTCTGATGAATAATGATGTTTCTCTGTAATAATGTATAGCCGAAGTGGTTTCTCATTCAAACTGCTGGTGAAATTTTCAATCATACAAGAAATGACATTTTTTAAAAAGCAGAAGAATTGGTGAGTGTCAATACTACAAGTCTTCTCCATGTTAATTCACTCTCTCACATTTTGTCATGAATTAGGCTGCTTACCAGGCATCTCATGTGAAGCTTCTGATACTTGCTATGTACTTGGTAAATGTTTACATTTAGGGGAGAAAGTGAGGTCTGCAGATGCTGGAGATCAAAGTTGAAACTTTATTGCTGGAACAGCACAGCAGGTCAGGCAGCATCCAGGGAACAGGAGATTCGACGTTTCGGGCACAGGCCCTTCTTCAGGAATGAGCAGAGAGTGTTCAGCAGGAGAAGATAAAAGGTAGGGAGGAGGGACTTGGAGGAGGGGTGTTGGAAATGTGATAGGTGGAAAGAGGTCAAGGTGAGGGTGATAGGTCGGAGTAGGATGGAGGCGGAGAGGTCAAGAAGAAGACTGCAGGTCAGATGTTTACATTTACCCTTGCCAAACAACTAATTATCAACAAGTGACAACCATCTCCTTGGGATCAATGGGAAAATGGATTTTACTGGGGTTGAGGAGCTTCAATGGAAATTTATCTTTTGGAGGTCATTCCAAACCATGTGAAACCTTTCAGATGCTCTGATATCCAAAAGCTGAACTAGACTGGTCTAAGAAGACTTGACTAGACAGTCAAATTAGCAGTAAAGACCAAAGTTACTGGAAAAGCTGAGCAGGTCTGGCAGCATCTATCAAGAGAAGCCAGAGTTAAAATTTTGAGTCCAGTGACACTTCATCAAAACCAATGGTAGCTAGGAAAACATTATTTTTTTGCAGAAGACAGGGTGGAGGAGGGGGTAGGAAGTAAACAATAGATGGGGATAGAGCCTAAGGAGAGAGAAGAACAGTTGGAAAGACAAAGGAGTGGATAACAATCTGGTGAGGAGAGTGAATAGCTATTAAAGGAGAATGTTAGTGGTTAACAATAGGTAGTGTGTAATGACAGACTATGTCATAACAAGGCCTGGTGTGTGTGGTAGGGGACTAGGCCATGGGAGAGTTCAGGCCCTAAAATTATTGAACTTGATTTTGAGTCCGGAGGGCTGCAAGGTTGCCAAGTGGAAAAAGAGGTGTTTTTCTTCCAGTTTGTGCAGACCTTTGTTGGAACACTGCAGCAAGCCTGAGACAGAGATATTGGCCAGGGAACAGGGTGGTGTGTTAAAGTGGCAAGCAATTGGAGGCGCAGGGTTTTATTTGTGGGCAGAATTTCAGTGTTCTGTAAAGTGTTCACCCAGTTTACGCTTCATTTCCCCAATGTTGAGGACACCACATTGTGAGCAGTGAATGCAGGATAGACTAGCTTGTGAGAAGTGCAGGTAAAGCGTTGCTTCACCTGGTAGGTATGTTTGGGATCTTGGATTGTGGGGAGGGAGGTGGTGAACTGGCCTGTGTTACACCTTCGGTGGTTGCACAGGAAGGTGCCGTGAGGCTGTGGGTATTGTTGGGAGTGAAGGAAGAATGGACCAAGATGTCCTGGAGGGAAGGTCCCTGCAAAAGGCAGACTAAGGATGGAAGGGGAATATGGAAGATGTGTCTGGTGGTGGCATCTTACTGGAGGTGGTGGAAATGATGGCTGATGATCTCCTGGATATGGATGTTGGTGGGATGGAAGGTAAGGACAAAGGAAACCCTATTGCTGGTACGAAAGGGAAGAGAGTGAGAGCCAAAGTGCGGGAGATGGGTTGGACCCGGTTGAGAGCCTTGTCGACAATGATGCTGGGAAATCCTCGATTGAGGAAGAAGGTGGAAGCTTTGGAGGCTCTTGTTGAAGTTGGTCTCATCGGAACAAATACTATGGAGCCCGAGGAATTGGGAAAATGGATCAAAAGACCACAAGACAAAGGAGCAGAAATTAGGCCATTCAGCCTATCGAGTCTGTTTCACTATTCAATCATGACTGCAAAGATTTTTCAACCCCATTTTCCTGCGTTCTCCCCGTAATCTTTGATCTCCTTGGTAATCAAAAACCTATCTATCTATGTTTTAAAGGTACTCAATGACCTGGCCTCCACAGCCTCCCGTGGCAATGAATTTCACAGATTCACCACTCTCTCTGACTGAAGAGGTTTCTCCTTATCTCCATTTTTAAGGGTCTTTTCTTTACTGTAAGGCTGTGCCCTTGGGTCCTCATCTCTCCTGCCACTGGAAACATCTCCATGTCAGTTTTGAAAATTTCAATCAGATACCCCCCACTCCTAAACTCCATCAAGTATAGTCCCAGAGTTCTCGAACATTCCTCATATGTTAAACTTTTCATTCTTGTGAACTGCTCTGGACCCGCTCCAGAGCCATGTGTTCCGAGGAAGGGTCATTGAACATTAACTTTGATATGTCTTCACAGATGCTGCCAGATCTCCAGAGTTTTTCCAGCAATTTCTGTTTTTGTTTCTGATTTACAACATCTGCTGTTCTTTTGATTTTTGCTCAAATTAGCAGGTTAATTACAAAACCTGGAAGCCATAATTATTCTTCTTTGGCTCCAAGTCACTGCCATAACAAGGAGATGGTGCCGGTTAGACTAAGATTAGAAGGACAAGGGCAGCAGATACATGGGAATGCCACCACTTTCAAGTTCCCCTCCAAGCAACTTGTTATTCTGACTTGGAAATACGTCATCGTTCCTTCACTGTCGCTTGGTCAAAATCCTGGAATTCCCTTCCTAATGGCATTGTAGGTCACCCTGCTGCTCACCACCACCTTCTCAAGGGCAACTTGGGACGGGCAATAAATGTTGGCCAGCCAGCAACACCCAGATCCCACAAACGAATAAATAAAAAACTCAAAAGATTTCTAATCGCTAAAGCTGAGTTTCTCCAACCACACACCCAGCTAAACAAATCTTTAAAAAGTCTATTATATGTTAAACAAATTGTGGCAAGATATTCACGTATGGTTGCCTTTACTGGTCAGTGCATTCAGTATAGGAGTCGGGAGCTGTACAGGACATTTGTTAGGCCATTTTTAGAATATCATGGGCAATTCTGGTCTCCCTGCTGTAGGTAGGATGCTGTAAAACTCAAAAGGGTTCAGAATGTTGCCAGGATTGGAGGGTTTGAGCTATAGGGACAAGCTGAATAGACTGGGGATATGTTCCTTGGAGTGTTGGAGGCTGAGGGGAGATCTTACAGAAATTTATAAAATCATGAGGAGCATGGATAGGGTGATTAGTCAAGGACTTTTTCCCAGGGTGGGAGAGTCCACAACTAGAGGGCATAGGTTTAAGGTGAGAAAGAAAAGATTTATAGGGGACCTAAAGGGCAGCTTTGTCACACAGAGGGTAGTGTGTCTGTGGAACAAGGTGCCTGAGGAAGTGGTGGAGACTACTACAATTACAACATTTTAATGGTATCTGGATGGGTATATGAATATGAAGAGTTTAGAGGGATATGGGCCAAATGTTGGCATAATGAGACAAGATTAATTTAATATGTCTGGTCGGCATGGACGAGCTGGACAGAAGGGTCTGTTTTCGTGCTGTACAGTTCTATGACTCTAGGTTAATCACCTCAATTTTCTTTGAAAAGCTTTTCCCGTTCCTTTTTGCCATTTGCTGTATGACATTCACAGCTTCAGTATTCTTCTTTTGAGACAGCATCCACCTGGGAGACTCTGGGATCAACCTGCAAATGGAATACATCTAGTTTATTGTTAAGCTTGAAATACCTTTACTCAACTCAGATAATGGTAATCTTTACAGATGTTACCAGTAGTAGGTCAGGAAGAAAAAGCCTGGAATGGTAGTTGCCAGCTGTAGATTTCTCCAGTCTGGTATAAAATAAGCAACAGCTGCAAGTAGCATCATCCCCGAGCTGAAACACACTTGATATAGAATACCCACTGTTCTTCTGTACTGTAGTCCAACAAGCTCTGTAACTGAAACAAAATGTTAGCTCATAAATTAGTGATATGCTTTGTGGTAAAAAAGAATGCACCAATGATTTAATATTCTATTACCTACACTAAGGAACCAAACCAAGCTGGTTCCATTGTTCTGCCGACTAAAAACTCCAGAAAGTTAGAAAACTATACCAAACCTGCCATTTTGAACAATTTTACCGATGTAGATGTTAATTTGTGGAACTATATTCTGATTGAAAAGCTGTCTAGATAGGAGCAAGGACGAGAAACACAACCTCAGTTTTATCACAAAGAGAGTGCCTGAAACATCTGACTATTTCTCTGATGTTACTTAGTGTGCTCTAACATCCAGGTTTTGCTCAAGAACCATTACACTCTACAGCCTTTGCTTAAGCATGCTGTCTTCTGATACTTAGATGGTATTTTGATTCCAGACACTGGAATCTATTTTGTATTGGCAATTATCATTACATTTCCAGAATGTTAGTTTAATGTGAACATGATTTTACCATTTTTAAAATAAGTCTGGTGTGACAATTGGTTCAGTGGGAAGGAAACATCGTTTGGGGCATACGGTTCTTTTTCAGGTTGGTGACCTACGACCTGTGGGTCCATAGGGATCAGCACTTGGACCACAACTGTTTACAATACATATTACTGAGGTTAGATCACATGGAATACAGGGAGAACTAGTCATTTAGATACAGAACTGGCTTGAAGGGAGAAGTTAGAGGGTGGTGGTGGAGGGCTGCTTTACAGACTGGAGGCCTGTGACCTGCAAAGATTGGTGTTGGGTCCACTGCTTTTCATAAATGATTTGGTCAGCATGGATGAATTGGACTTGAAGGGTCTGTTTCAGTCATGTCTATGATTCTATGATTTGGAAGGAAGTGAATGTGTTATTAGCAAATTTGCAGATGACTCAAAATTAGGTGGAAAGGTAAGTTGTGAGAGAAGTACAATCAGTTTATAGAGAAATATTGGGAGGTAAAGAAAATGGGCAAAACATTTCCAAATGAAGTGAAAATGCAAAGTTGTTTAATTTGGAAGAATTGAGTACAGAATATTATTTAATTGAGAAAAATGCAGTATGCTACAACACAAAAGGTCTTGAGGGCATTTGTGCATGAAACACAAAGCACAAAGGTGCAACCAGTAATCAGGAAGGCTAGTGAAATGTTGGCTCTTTTCTCAAGAATGTTGGAGTATAAGAGTAGGAAAGTCTTACTGCAACCGCACAAAGTGCTGGTGAGACCATATCTGGAATGCTTTGAGCAGTTTTGGTTCCCTTATTTAAGCCAAGAAATCATTTCATTGGAGGCAGTCAGAGAGCGTCCACTCGGATGATCCTTTAGCATGGTGGGGTTGTCTTATGAGCAACAGCTAAACAAGTAGTAGCTCTACTCACTTGAGCTTAGAAGAATGAAAGGTGATTTCATTGAAACATACAGGATTCCTAAGGGTCTTGACAGGGTAAATGCTGGGAGAATGTTTCCCCTCATGGGAGTATTTGGATCAGGCGGCATTGTCTCAGAGTAAATTTGCACTAATTTATAACTGAGATAAGGAGGAATTTCTTCTCTCAGAAGATTGCTAATCTTTGGAACTCCTTACCACAAACAGCAATGGGGTAGAGTCCATGTGTATATTTAGGGCTGAAATAGATGGTTCCTCTACTGATTGAGAACCTAAGGGAAAGGGCAAGAAAGTGGACATGAGGAATATTGGATCAGCCACGATCCTATTGGAAGGCAAAACAGACTCAAGAGGCCAAACGATCTATTCCTGTTCCTATTTATGGTCTCTCATAACTACAGCTAAACAAATGTCCTCCTAGTGTTACAATTTATTAAATGATATTACTGAAGAGGACTTCGCATTTTTAGTTACTGAAATATATTAGTAAATATATATATCATCACATCAGAAAAAATATTAGCCAAAGAATGTAGTTGTTAATAACTACATTAACTTAATGGCGCAATAATACATAAAATGATACATACTATATTGAAGATTTATATGGCAGAAATTATGTAAACATCAATGTTAGCTAATTTAATTGGCAGATTATGTGCTAAAGGGAAGTTCAGCACTGCAGTAGCTATTATTGTAAAAGACATTGACTGTGTTATTAACATGTGGGTAAAAGTATAATTCTTACTGAAGACATATGCGCACACCCAACTTCCTTTGCTGAACAAGCCTTGCAACGTACGGAAAATCAAAAACCAAGTGTAATTCGGTAAGAATGGTACTACAAGTCCCAGAGCTGAAGTTACAAATGTTGCAAACAGGAAGCTCGATTTTCTGCCAAACCTACAAGTAAATTAATTGTATGATTAAATAATATAAGAAAATCGGCATTACACTGCAAAGTTTTGATTGGTTGATGACAGTATGCATACCTGTCTGCTCCATAACCCATGATTACTGTTCCAAGCGTAAATCCCAGGTTTAAACATGCTTGAGACAGATCCAGTTTCCAGGAATCAGCACATACCAGTTCAAACTGTACAATTTGTAGAATTAGAACAAGAAATGGTATTCATGAGTAGTTTCATGTTTGAGAGATTTCAGGTATAGCTATTCATTGCATTAAAAGCCGAACAACTTGGAATCAAATGATTATATAACACAAAAGGAGGCCATTAAGTCAATGCTGTTTGTGACAGTCCTTTGGTAGTGTTATCTGATTAACCCTATGCCCCGATTTTCCTCTATGGAGGAAAACTTCTCTACTGTAAAGAGAAATTCTGTTTTCTCTGGGATCGCCATGTAACTGAGGTCCCTCATTCCTTTAACACTATTTTCTTCTGCTGCACTTGGTGAGCTATCTAAAAGGGTAGTACCCAGTATTGACTAATGCAGTTTTTCTGGATGGGAGATAGTTTTTGGAGGGAGTCTAGGTTTTCCCTACGCTGTAGAATTTTATTATAACAGAAATGTTTCTGATGTGACTCCAGTCCAGAAGTCAACCTGGTTTACAGGATTTGCTTCTAGTTGAATAGATAACAGTTTGGAGAAGACCGCAGTTCCAGGTAAAGAGCCTGCAGCTGCTAGTCTAAGTATTGTGAGGATGTAATGTAGGGCTGGACAGGGCGGGATACAGGGGCTGTTATTCTATTACCTATCAGTGAGGAATAGAGTTCAATTCCATGGAAGCAGTTTCTGGTGGATGTGATTGCTAGAGTGAACTACACTGCAATGCTATAAGGACTCTCACTGCTTCCCGCCAGTTATGCTTACCTATACTTTAGTTGCTTGTTCCCTAAGGCTTGACCTGCCAATAATAGACTGATAAAAGAAGTGGAATGGGAGGTGTTCCAGCCTTGTTATAATATTTAAATGGTCAAGCTGCCTCCTGGGAACAAGTTGCCAATTTATCCCATATCCTAAGTCCTGCAAATTGACCAGTCAAACCATCAGTTTTAGGGGTTTAAAATTTGCTCTAATGTCTTAGCTGAGGCTTAACCAGCATTCTTTACAGGTTTAGAATAACTTCCTTGATTTCGTACTTATAATGAAGCTAAGAATCATGGCCCGGAAACTTGGGCCAGAATCGTATAGGAGTCTAAGTGACGTAGGCTGTGGCAAGATATGTGGCCAAATCAGACAAGAAGAGTGGCGAGGTCTATCTCTATATCAGGAGCAACAGACTCTGACACCTACATTTTTCACAAGAAATGTGGTACGTTTCTCACTAGGTGGCAGCAATTTGCCAATTAAGGGGGTTATTGCTGTTAATCATCTTGTTGATGGTGTAACTTGACTCATTAATACTCATCATCTTACCTTACCAAACAAACTAAATATCAAGAGCTCAAGGCAAGGAAGGATTACAATTTAAGACCAAACCTCTTTGCCCTTGAGCAGCTAGTGATGTGTCACCTCCTTGAATTCCTACAATCCATGTGGTATAGGTACACTCTCAATGATGTTAGGGAGGGAGTTCCAGGATTTTGACCTAAGGAACAGGATGCATCAACCATGTTGCCCCCATCCTATCCCACCAATAGATCAGCAAAAAACAAATCAAGTTCATCAAATAACATTTGCCTTTAACAAATCAGAGATTTAGGATAAGGGGAGGAACATAGTCAGGCTGACAACTTATAACTAGTGGTATGCCACAGGGATCAGTGCTGGCCCACAATTTGTTAAGGAGTTGTACGTGCAAAGTGAAGATACTATAGTAAAGTTTGCAGATGAGACCAAAGCAATTGGGAAAGGAAGTGGTAAAGATGACACAGTTTCTACAGAGAGCTGGAGACAAGTGAATGGGTGAAAACTTGGCAGATGGAATATAATGGGAGGAAATGTGAGATTATGCATTTTGGCAGGAAGAATAGAGGAGCTGAATATTATTTAAATGGAGAAAGATTTCAGAAAGCTACACAATAGAAGGATTTGTAAGTCCTAATCTGTGCATCACAAAAAACAAAAAAACAACTGTCCTATGAGAAGAGGTTGAATAGCTTGAGCCTTAGTTAGACCATTGACAGGTACCCTCATTGGAATGCACAAGATTCTCAGAGAATTTGACAAGGTAGATGTGGAAAGGTTGCTTCCATTTGTGGAAGAACCTAGGTCCAAGGACATAATGTCAGAAAATGTGGTTATAGATTTGAGACACGGAGGGCCAGGAATTCCTTCTCGCAGAGGATTGTGAAACTATGGAATTCTTTTTAACAGAGGCTGTCAAGGTTCTGCCATGAAGCATGTCTGAGGCTGAAACAGACAGAATTTTAATCAGAAAAGGAATCAAGGGTTATAGGGAAAAAGCAGGAAAGTGGAGCTGAGGATTATCAGATCAGACATGACTTCACTGAATGGCAAAGTAAACCAGATGGGTTGAATGGCCTACTTCTGTTCCTGGGTTGTCTGGTCTTATAAGCTGATGATCATTTAATAATCCATAATTTTTCTAAGGGTTTGATATTGTCTCAAAGTTTCTTGGAGTATACAAATATATATAAGTGCTGGGTTGACCTCTCTCCCCATTTTCATAGAATCCCTACAGTGCGGAAGCAGTCTATTTGGCCTGTTGAGCCCAACCCTCTGGAAGGCAGACCAGCCCCCTACCCTATCCCTGTAAGCCTGCATTTTCCATGGCTAATACACCTATTCTGCATATCCCTGGATATTACAGGCAATTTAACCTGGCCAGTCTACATAACCTGGACATCTTTGCACTGTAGGAGGAAACAGAAGGAAACCTGCGAAGGGGAGAATGTACAAACTCGACACAGACAGTTGCCTAAGGCTAGAATCAAACCCAGGTCCCTGGCACTGTGAGGCAGTGTTAACCACTGAGCCACCATGTTGCCCATAATGGGGTGTGATATTTGCAATCCTCTGGCACCACCCCCATTTCTAAAGAATGTGGTGCCCGAGATTATGATCAGTGCCTTGCAACTTCTACCTTACTTCCCTCAGTAATCTAGGATACACCTGATTGGGTCATTTTTTAATGCAAGATTTTAAATACATTGTCTTTGTTTTTTTATTGAATATTATTTCTATCTCCTAGATTAATAATACCCCCTTTGGGTGAAACCAATAGATGCAAAGTGCATAGTTAATACCTCAGCCATTTGCACGGTCTCCAATAGATATTTTTATCCCAATAGATCATTTTCTACTTGGACCGATATCAGGTGCACTCTATCTTTAATGATTACTTATATTATAGTTATTTTATGTTAGCTGCTAATCTATTCTTAAAGACTCCTTTCTTATTTCTTTTTGTGATCTGTGTCTTTCATATGCAACATTTGTGATACACCTCACTTTTCAATTTCATTTTAATCTCTATAATCTTTAGTCATGGATGGAGTTCTAGCTTTGGTGCCCTTCCTTTCCCCGATCGAGGAATATGTTCATCGGGTACCCCACTCATTTACTCTTTGTAAATCTCCCATTGTTTAATTATTGTTTACCTGCTCAAATTTTAATTCTAATCCATCTGTATAAGGTTTTTCTTCAACTCATTGAAATCTTTTCAGATTAGATTAGATTACAGTGTGGAAACAGGCCCTTCAGCCCAACAAGTCCACACCGACCCGCCGAAGCGAAACCCACCCATACATTTACTCCTTACCTAACACTACGGGCAATTTAGCGTGGCCAATTCACCTGACATGCACACCTTTGGACTGTGGGAGGAAACCGGAGCACCCGGAGGAAACCCACGCCGACACGGGCAGAATGTGCAAACTCCACACAGTCAGTCGCCTGAGGCGGGAATTGAACCCGGGTCTCTGGCGCTGTGAGGCAGCAGTGCTAACCACTGTGCCACCGTGCCGCCCAAAAATCTACTGTTATGTATTCATACATTTGGCTTTCTTGTCTTTCTCAGGTGTAATTTTAACTCTAATTGACTATTTCTCAAATGCTTCCCCGCAGAAGAGTGGTTTACTTGCCTGATTTTGTAATATGATCACATATGGGTTATTGAGAGAAGGTAGTTTACACCCATTTAAGTGAACATTATTAATTCTAAACATAAGATGGCAGGAATTGCCTTCTATGAAACCCTATAGACTTCTGTTCTAGTTCTCTATCATCTGAAGCATCATGACATTGCTACTTATTTGCATGCTCAGTTGCTACAGTTAAATGTATAATTAACTCTTTACTACACATTTCCTTCCTCTTCAAGCTTACTCTTCTCTCAAACTATTGACCTCATGAACTATTTACAGTTTCCATCCAAATCCTACTTCCAACATTTCCCCTCCCACTCCAACTTTCCAAAACTTTCTCTTAGAGCATTAATCTCAAAAGTGTTGCACATAGTTTTGGAAGACAAACCGGATATATTGCTCTGTCATCATTTCCTTGATAGGTGAACTTATTGGTGGAGTGGGATGGCACCTTCTCACAATGCTGACATGAAAGTAATGGCAATGATAACTTTTAATGGAAAACTGATTCAAGACATGAACCTCCAGGACCCAAATCATCAAAACTCCTTGAAGAGGAAGATTGAATCATCACGTTATACAGCATGGAAATAGACCCTTCGTTCTAACTCGTCCACACCAACTAGATATTCTAAACTGATGTAGTCCCATTTGCCAGCATTTGGCCCATATTCCTTTAATTCCTTCCTATTCGTGTACCCAAGCACAAGTCTTTTAAAAGTTGTAATTGTACCTGCTTCACCACCACCGCTGGCAGCTTGATCCATACCTGCACTACCCTCTGTGGGAAAACGTTGCCCCTCAGTTCCTTTTTAAGTCTTTCCCCTCTCACCTTGAACCTGTGCCCTTTAGTTTTAGACTCCCCTAACCTGAGAAATAGACCTCAGCAATTCACCCTATGATTTTTTTAAAACCTCTGTAAGTCACCCTTCAGCCTCCGACAGTTGAGGGAAAAAAGCCAAAAATCCAAAAATAGGAGTACACCACTATCAACAATAGAATGAACCAGAAGATTGAAAGATATGGGACCCTTTGGGAGATACTCTGAGCTGCAGGTTTGCCCAAACGTTCAGCATCAGCATCATGTATTTCATTTATAAGGGACTTACTGGTGAGGTGGGGGAGTAGTGTTAATATTATTGGACTAGTAATCCAGGTTAGTGTTCTTGGCAAATTGTGAAATTTGAATCCAACAAAAGTGTGGAAGAAAAACAAACTGTCCAAACGGTGATCATGTGACTACTGTTGATTGTCATTTTAAAAAGACTGGTTCATTAGTAAGATTTACTGAGTTAACTTTGAATTGCCCTCTTGGCGATGAATGATGGCCTAGCAAGCTATACATACATTCCGTGAATGAAGAATAAAAAAGGTAGAGAAGCCAGCATGTCTTCAGAGAGAGTTGCTGCATCACCAACACTTCTGCATGATGCTCTTTAAATGCAGTTCTGCATTTGTGCACTCCTACACTACAATATGTTTACTTCTGTTTGCAGTAAGATAAGGTCTGCACTCTAAGTGACTGTTAACAGGTTTTATTACATATAACAGTACAGTAAAGGGTGCAAGAAATAAAACCTCATACACTCTACACATTTGCTTTATCAACAAGTATCTGTCACTATTCTGACATTATCATGACATAGATGTTATGCACAAGCTGAGTATCCATTATTAAAGATGACTTTAATCCTTTTAGATTAACCCTTTACTCCACATTTCTCTCCAAGTTCATCTGCTGTATTCCATTTAACCATCAACATTTCACTTTACTGTCACTTCCCAACTCCTACAACCAAAAAGTCTCTTCTAGTTAAGGTATCAATCTCCAACAATATTCCAACCTCTTTTTGAAGGTAGATGGGACTGATGCACTATTACTTCTCAGACATTGTAGTCATCTTGTTGCCTTTGGAGAATCTGCCAGTTTGTTGGTGTTTGTTTGTGGTTAAACTACTATAAGCTCTTCTTCATTTGCTGTTCCTTTTAGCATTAGGGCATTTACTGTTTCTGCCTGTTTATTGCCCGACTATGACACAACCAGCCTTCAGTTGAGTTTCCTGAAATATTGCCAAGGTCCCATTCATCTCTACTAGATGTTTAAATGCAGCTGGGAGCAGCTGAGACTTCAGAATGTCAATCTCTCTCTTATTTCTTGTAATATCTTGACCTTCATCACAGGAAGGAATCTGTGTCTAAGTGTAGTTGCTATTATTGTTATATTTTCTGTAACTACAAAATGAAGAAAATGCAAAGCCAGACAAGAATCTCCATTTACTAAAGTATAGTGATAATTAGGAATGACATTCAAAATATCAGTGATTGCTTTCCCATTATAACAACGAACAACTCCATCTTGTGTCTCACTCAGATTTTACTAACTCCTGTGCTGCAAAACTAAAAAGATGACGACAGATAATTTTGGCCTCAACCACAATGTTGAATCTGAAACAACAGACACACCTGCCTTTGTATCCAACTTAAAATTAGTTTTCTTGCCATCTTTCGCCATAATATCTGCACGCCAGTATGCAGTTTGTGAATTGGTGTTGTTCTAAAGATGTGAGGTCTAAATATTAATTGATAAGTACATTCTTATACATTGTGAGCTTTTGAAAGGGGCACTTTGCAAAGGAGCAGTTTTGTTCACACCAACAATGAAGCATCTGCAAGAAACAGAGGTTCAGATAGAGACAGCCTATGAGACTTCCCAAGAGCGGTCACCCAGTTTGTGGATGAAATAACGTTTTTGTGCTCCGAACCTAGACGGTCAGACAATTAAAGGGAATCTGAGAAAAACTACCTGAGGAGCAATAGCTCTTTGCTTCCTCACTCCTTTAAACTCCTGTCAACAAAATATGGGAATGAAAATCAATGAGAAATTATCTTTACCAGTGAAAGTGGAACTCAGAATCCATCTCACTGTCTCCAGCAAAAATATTTCAACCTGCCACAATAGTTTGAGTTGTGGGATTTTTAGAAGGGCAGTTGGATATATTTGTATTGTCCTAACATTCATTTTTTTGGTGTCTCTGTTTGAGTAATTTTTTTGGTAATGAATAGGTCATTAATATTTTCTAAATAATTACAGAAACTAAATACTTGTTTTTCAAATTAAACCAGATACAGTCTGAGACCTAGATAATTGGCCAAATCACTACCTGAATTAGATTTAAGTTTTATTATGGGCTGTAGAAGAATGGGACTAGGAAATAAGGTAGTGTACCCCTTCAAGCTTGGTCATGACAGTATAATCAGAGGAGCCAAAATCCTGTAGTGCACTTTGAGTCATACAGTCATAAAGATGTACAGCATGGAAACAGACCCTTCAGTCCAACTATCCATGCTGACCAGATATCCTAAATTAATCTTGTCCCATTTGCCAGCATTTGGCCCATATCCCTCTGAACCTTTGTTATTCATATACAAGTTCTGATGCTTTTTAAATGTTGTAATTATACCAAACTCCACCATTTCCTCTGGCAGCTCATTCCATACATGCACCACCCTCCGTGCGAAAATGTTACCCCTTAGGTCCCTTTTAAATCTTTCCCTTCTCACCTTAATCCTCTGCCCCCTACTTTTGGACTCCCCTGCTGGGGAAAAGACCTTGACTACTCACCCTATCCATGCCCATCATTTTATAAACCTCTACAAGGTCACCCCTCAGCCTCTGACACTCCAGAGAAAAAAAGCCTCAGCTAATTCAGCCTCTCCGTATAGTTCAAACTCTCCAACCCTGGCATCATCTTTGTAAATCTTTTCTGAACCATTTCAAATTTAACAACATGCTTCCTATACAAGGGGACCAGAATTAAATACAATATTCCAAAATTTGCTCAATTTCCTCCTGACCACTTTTTATATCCCCTATGAAGAATTCATCCTAATCTTCTAATCCTTGAAATCCAATGGACTGCAGTGGTCTGTTTTTAAACTTTCTATGTTACTAATGTAGTTCTGATACAGTCTCTCTCTTTGAACTCATGGCTCTTAGTAATACTGGCTGGGCAAAGCTCCCATCAATAAGGTCCCTTATTGTGAGACTGCATCTTGTTTCTTTCCACATTTCTGCTGATGACCGTTGTGTGCCTTTTTATTTCCCATTTCTATAAGGACCTCTACTCTGCAGTAATCTCCAACTCAGTGTCAGGCTGATTTTGAGATGGTAAGGTGGTGGCAGAGTAGGGCGTTTCAGCTGGAGATCTTCCACTCCGCCCATTCATTTACTACTTTATCTTTTTTTCTCCCCCTCTCCTCCTTTCTATCAGCCTCAAACACCCAGCCCTGGCCTCTGAAGCAGAGCCAATGATCACCAGAGATGCCAGTGGATGGAGCAGGGTGGCAGGGATGTCTCGGGCCTGGTACAGGTGCATGATGTCAGTGGCCCAGTGTAAGCGTGGCGGCAGCCAGCAGACAGACCTTGTGGAGGCCCCCTGTGTCAGTCTACTGCGGAGAGCCTTTAGAGAGAGACTAATGTTTGTCTTTTTAACTTTCCTTTTATTTTCTGACCTATGGTCATACAATGCATAGTTGCAATGTAACCTCTTTTCCTTCATTTATCTATTCTGTACTAAGGGTTGTATCTAGGTACCCTTGTGCTTTAGATGTTGTTGTAAGTGGTGACTTATAAACTTTTCACTGTACTCATTTGAGTACATGTGACCATAAAATTAATTCAACGCAATTTTTTTTCTGCGTGCCTTATTCCCTGTTATTTTTTCCCATACTCTTTTTAGTGTTGCATGGAATTTCCCTCACTGCAAGCCAATAACTACATAAAACTTGAAATCCTTTGCCCACTGCACTATACTGCCACTGAGCTTTACTCCAGGGTTCCATTTTTGCCACTTCTTTGAGTCTACTCATTGCTAGATTAAAACATAGAGAATAGGAACGGGGTAAGCCATTGAGCCCTTTAAGCCAGCTCTATAGTTCAGTATGATCATTGTTGATCATTCAACTCAGTACTCTGTTTCTACTTTTGCCCTGTACTCTTTGATCCTTTTTGACTTATGAATTATATCTAACTCCTTCTTGAAACCATTAAATGTTTTAGCCTCAACCAATTTCTGTGCGAGAGAATCCTAGGTGGCTCAGCACTCTCTGGATGAAGAAACGTCTCCTCATTTCAGTTCTAAATGGCCTACCTTATATTCTTAAATAGTGAGCCCTGGTTTTGGACTCTCTCATCTTCAGGAACATCTTTCCTGTGTTTATCCTGTCTTGTTAGAATTTTACAGGTTTCCATGAGATTCCTTCCTTATTCTTCTAAACCCCTGTGATTTTAGTCCTAACTGATCCAATCTCTCTTCACAGGTCAGCCCTACCGTCCTAAGAATCACTTCCTCCATAGCCAGAACTTCCTCAGATAAGGAGACTAAAGCTGCACAATATTTCAGGTGTAGTCTGAAGAAGGCCCTATACGATTGTAGAAAGGTAGCCTTGAACCTGTACTCAATTCCTCTTTCTATGGAGGCCAACATACCATTTCTCTTCTTCATTGTCTACTCCATCTACGAGTTTACTTTCAGTGACTGGTGGACCAAGACATCCAGATGTCATTGTACCTCCCAGTCTGTCAGCATTCAGATCTGTCTTCCTGTTTTTGCTACTTCACATTTATCCACACTATACTTCATCAGCTATGGATTTGCCTACTTATTCAACTTCTCCAATTTGCTGATGTCATAGTTCACCCTCCCACCTAGCTTTTAGTTGTCTGCAAACTTGGCAATTACATTTAATTTCCTGATCAAAATAATCAATATAAATTGCAAATAGCTCTGGTCCAAGCACTGATCTCGACAGTTGCCCGTTGGTCACTTGCATCAGTGTGATTTGGAGAAGTTGGATGAGTCAGCAAATGCATGCCATTTATTCCTACTCTTTGCTTCCCACCTTCCAAGCTGTTCTCTGTAATTTAAGTGGTAAATTAGAGCATTAATTGTACATGGTAATCTTTTAATGTGGGACCTTAAAAAAGCCTTATGAAAGTTCAAGGCAACGATATTCACTTAACCCCAATCAATTCTCCGATATTCATCCTCAAAAACTTCCAGTAAATTTGTCAAGCATGATTTCCCTTTTGTAAACTATGCTGACTCTATCCAATCCTGGCAGATTGGTTACAGAAGGTGAAAGATAATATGAAAATAAATCTTTGCCATCTGAAAGACTTGGGTTTCAGTTCCATGTGCTTTAATGTCATCATGACATTAGGTGTTTAATTATGACTCAAGTAAAGATATAGTTAACCTATTGATCCAAAGGTTTCATCCCCAAAATATGATCCATCGCCTTGTCCTTCTGTGTTAATAGGAACCACATTGATCAAAAAGGTTTTCTTGTACACATTTCACAAATACCTCTATTTTCTGCTTATTCTACTCCTATCTTGGAATAACTGAAACTCCCATTATCAATATTCTATTTTCTTGCAGCCTTCTGTAACCTGTTGCACATTTGCCCCTTTATCTCCTTACCTTTTCAATTATAACAAAATAAATTATTTTTAACCCTCCAACTGCATCATCCCACATCGGTACTATAACAACTACTGACACTCCTTCACCCTTCTTTTTTCCTTCTTTCAAGAACACCTCAAAACCAGAAATGTTACCTTCCAAAAACATCCTCTTCAAGCCTTGTTTCAATTATTACTTCTACACCATAATGATCTTAGTCTCAGGTTTTATATCTCAAACCTATCATTCAAATACTCCTTATTCTTTTTGTCTATTTGCTAAAGGCTTTTATTAACAACAGGCAACATTTCATTCCCAATGTTTGAATTCAAGTCTCTCTCTTTCTTTCTTTCCCATCCTTCATTATTGATTGAATTTCCATATCTTTGACAGCTTAATCCAGTCTTAGAACTAGCTCAAAATTCCATAGGAGCTCCACACTCTGCTTCTTCATTCTAAAAGATGGTTCAAAGCACAAGGATAAGAACAATATAGGAACATAAGTGAATTGCTTTGGATTAGTTTTACTGTCACATGTACTCAAATGAGTACAGTGAAAAGTTTACAAGTTGTCACTTATTCACTTATAGTGTCATCTTACGTACAAAGGTACATAGGTCCAATTTTTCAGTACGAGTTCTTAGGGAAAAAAAAATAGAAAATAAAGACATCAAAAGTGCAACATTGTAGATTGTAGAAATAAATTAGAAAATAGAGAAATGAAAAGTTCAGAACAATTGCCCTCTAACACTGCACGTAGCCTCCAGTCCGTATTGGGCATTGACTCCAGATTGCACCGGGCATTACCTCCAGGTTCTCGAGGTCCCGAGATCACTCTGGAACCGTTTTGAGATGTAAGATCAAGGAGAAAGTGCAGGCAATTCAGTCCTTTGAGCCTGATTTGCCATTTAATGCAATTACGTCTGATCTCATTTCAGCTTCAACTCTATTTACCTGCCTACTCCCCATAACCCTTCAACCCTTTAATAATTAAAAGTCTGCCTATCTTCCCTTTAAATTTATTTAGTGCTCCAGCATCCATGACACGTTGGGGTATAAATTCCACAGATTTGTCATCCTTTGTGAGAAATAATTTCACCTCATCTGTGTTTTGCTTCTGCTATCCCTTATTCTCTCATTCTAGACTGTCCCACAAGGAAACTTTCTTTCTGCAAGCACTTTGTGGATCCCTTTTATCAACTTATATAGCTCAGTTAGAGATATAAAGGTGCAATAATTAGAGGTAGAATATTATTAGTGTTACGAATGTCTATCTATTGAGTGGTTGACCATGAAATACAGTTCAACATAAGTAAAATCATAGTACACATAATACTATACAAAAAGAAAAGGACTCTCACTACCTTACAAACAGATACATGACAAGGCAAATTAATTCATGTATAACTAACGGACTTAATGGAATCACTGACAAATCTGATTCAAAAGAGGATACAAAGAGTACACCTGAAGTAAATTCAAAGCAAGAATATGTGCTGTGTGAAACTGCTAAAGATTATGTTCAGGGCTCAAGGTCAGGAAATGTGTCTTCGCACAAAATAATTAAAACCCGTGTTGAGAAAACACATTTATGCATTATGAGAATTGGAAATTGAAAGATCTGGACAATTCCTGGCTTGCAAAGGACTTACAATATAATTTCTTGGAAAAAATAATGTCAATGAGAATTGTGGGGTTATTTGTTGTTTATGAAAAAAAGCAAGTTACTTTGAAAAGCAAAGCTTTTAAAAGAGAGCTAAGACATCACTTTTACGCTCTTAATTGCAAGAGAAGCAGAATGTGTTTAGAATAGGCCTTGTGCTGAATGTTGTCCAGCAACAGTATCTGGACTGTACTGAGTCCTGAAAGTTTCAAATATTAGGATTCCTAACTGCTTCCTAGCTGAATTGAGAAAATTATTTTCAGATTGCCCTGTGACTAACATCAATCAGATCTTGTTGAGAAGCGAAACCATCACTACTTCTACACATCATCTCAGCTCATCCTGTCCATACATGTGTTTTTGTTTGGGATAAAGAAGGATGTCTTTAATTCTACATAGTACTTTAATAAATAACGTCATGTAAAAATACATTTTGCTCTAGTAAAAGTGCTAATTTGGGTTTGATTGAATAAATCTGGCAAAGTCTCTTTTATTCTGGATAACTAATAAAAAGAATCAAATTGACCATTTTGGTGACTAAGTAAGACACTGAGGCATTTGAAAAGACAGACATTTGATTTGGCTCAGAGTATTGGGACTTGACTTCTAACACACTCTTCCCATCACCAAGTGTAACACCAGGAGTATCCTTCAGATGGAGTAATGGAAATGCAAACTCCACAACCATGAAAAGGCAAAAATGATGAATCAAGGAGGTTGCAGGTTTTGATGCAAGGATGAAAAGAATAGTCTTCAATATTTAGAGTTATGTCTATATTCATCCACAGCATTGCTTTTAAATACTACTATATCTCTGGAGGTGACCCTGAGATGCATCAGGACACTAGGCAGAATTTGTACATTTGGTCAAATCAACCAGAAATCAAAGTCAAGGTTAATTAGATTAATTGATTCTGAGAGTAATCTGATGAAACTTCCACATTCTATGCAAGGAGTCAAACACACTATACACTGACTAGGATGTCAATATATCAGGTTTGTCCGAATTTATTAGGTGATGTTAATTAAGTGCCATCTCTGCTGACTGCAGACAATTGAGATACTAAATGAATATTTTGCATCAGTATTTACTGTGGAAAAGGATATGGAAGATATAGATTGTCGGGAAATAGATGGTGACATCTTGCAAAATGTCCAGATTACAGAGGAGGAAGTGCTGGATGTCTTGAAACGGTTAAAAGTGGATAAATCCCCAGGACCTGATCAGGTGTACCCGAGAACTCTGTGGGAAGCTAGAGAAGTGATTGCTGGGCCTCTTGCTGAGATATTTGTATCATCGATAGTCACAGGTGAGGTGCCGGAAGACTGGAGGTTGGCAAACATGGTACCACTGTTTAAGAAGGGCAGTAAAGACAAGCCAGGGAACTATAGACCGGTGAGCCTGACCTCGGTGGTGGGCAAGTTGTTGGAGGGAATCCTGAGGGACTGGATGTACATGTATTTGGAAAGGCAAGGACTGATTCGGGATAGTCAACATGGCTTTGTGTGTAGGAAATCATGTCTCACAAACTTGATTGAGTTTTTTGAAGAAGTAACAAAGAAGATTGATGAGGGCAGAGCAGTAGATGTGATCTCTATGGAATTCAGTAAAGTGTTCGACAAGGTTCCCCATGGGAGACTGATTAGCAAGGTTAGATCTCATGGAATACAGGGTGAATTAGCCATTTGGATACAGAACTGGCTCAAAGGTAGAAGACAGAGGGTGGTGGTTGAGGGTTGTTTTACAGACTGGAGGCCTGTGACCAGTGGAGTGCCACAAGGATTGGTGCTGGGCCCTCTACTCTTTGTCAGTTACATAAATGATTTGGATGCGAGCATAAGAGGTACAGTTAGTAAGTTTGTAGATGACACCAAAATTGGAGGTGTAGTGGACAGTGAAGAGGGTTACCTCAGATTACAACAGGATCTTGACCAGATGGGCCAATGGGCTGAGAAGTGGCAGATGGAGTTTAATTCAGATAAATGTGAGGTGCTGCATTTTGGGAAAGCAAATCTTAGCAGGACTTATACACTTAATGGTAAGGTCCTAGGGAGTGTTGCTGAACAAACAGATCTTGGAGTGTAGATTCATAGCTCCTTGAAAATGGAGTCGCAGGTAGATAGGATAGTGAAGGCGGCGTTTGGTATGATTTCCTTTATTGGTCAGAGTATTGAGTACAGGAGTTGGGAGGTCATGTTGTGGCTGTACAGGACATTGGTTAGGCCAGTGTTGGAATATTGCGTGTAATTCTGGTCTCCTTCCTATCGGAAAGATGTTGTGAAACTTGAAAGGGTTCAGAAAAGATTTACAAGGATGTTGCCAGAGTTGGAGGATCTGAGCTACAGGGAGCGGCTGAACAGGCTGGGGCTGTTTTCCTTGGAGCATCGGAGGCTGAGAGGTGACCTTATAGAGGTTTACAAAATTATGAGGGGCATGGATAGGGTAAATAGACAAAGTCTTTTCCCTGGGGTTGGGGAGTCCAGAACTAGAGGGCATAGGTTTAGAATGAGGGGGGAAAAGATATAAAAGAGACCTCAGGGGCAACTTTTCCACGCAGAGGGTGGTATGTGTATGGAATGAGCTGCCAGAGGATGTGGTGGAGGCTGGTACAATTGCAACATTTAAGAGGCATTTGGATGGGTATATGAATAGGAAAGGTTGGGAGGGATATGGGCCAGGTGCTGGCAGGTGGGACTAGATTGGGTTGGGGTATCTCGTTGGCATGGACGGGTTGGACCGAAGGGTCTGTTTTCATGCTGTACATCTCTATGACTCTATGACTCTAAATGCAGATTAAAAACAAAAGGCATGCTTACAGCCTATGAAACGGATTCCTAATGCTGTGAAGGAATTGATTTCAAATTCAATTCCACTTAGTATAGCCGCACAAGTTTTAATATGAATTTAACTGTTAGCACATAGGTAGAAATTCATGAATGTTTCAAATAGCCATGTGCACATTCACTTATAAATAGCTTTAAATGTGTCAAAGTGAAGTGATTTCACTCATCTGAGTCAAAAGGCGGTGAGTTGAAAGCCCATTTCACAACAGGACTCAGTGCAGTGTAACTTTAATTACTGACATTAATTCCAGTATGCAAATTGTTTATTACAGTAAATACAGATCATTCAGCTGTAATGCGTGTTTTGTTAATGGAAATTTGTTATAATGTGATTGACGGATTCGGGGACACTGTTTCTATAGAGTGAACTTTTAAAGCATGTTCTGGTTATAAAGCGATTTCGGTCCATTAGTCTAAATGGCGCTGCTAATACGCAATTTTTGTATAACACGGGATTGTATGAGAACGGAACTATTGCGTTATGGCAGAACTGACTGTGGTGCCAAAGCAGAGTATAAACAGACAAAAAAAATTGGCTCCCAACCCCATTAGAAGATACTACGATTGAAAGATGGGGATTTTAAGTGGTGCCATAGAAGCAGGAGAGAAAAATGAAACAACAGAGATTTTGGGAGGGAGTTCCAGCATTTAGAGCATAGCAAACTCTCATGATTGCAATTTGGACACTGATGTTTTAACAACTGTGTATCATTAGCAAGAGTTGACATATTAAGTTAGCAGCATGCAATATTAACAACATAATTGGAATTAATGTTTCTAACTAAAATTAAAACATACCTCCGTCACAATACTGGAGATGGAGCCATTTTCAAAAACCCACCCGTCCTGGCAAGTTGTACGTGGTAGATCTTGGGATCCATTCTGGACAAAAAGCAGTGGATTTTCACAGCTGCCTGAAGAAGAGTTCCAGTCAATATCGTATTTCTCACACTGACTGTATGAGGAGCTGCCAGATTGCCCCACAGGTAACGTATAATTCTTCTCCTGTTCCAGAGACCAGTTGCATTTATCTCTCAGCTCAGTCACCCCAGGACTCCTGCACCAATGGTCAGGAGTAACTGCTAAAAAAACAAATCCAACATAGAGATAGGCGAACGCCGCTGAGGTCAGGCATACAAAAAAGAATGTGATCTTCTGATATAATCCAAATCCTCCTACTTCTTCCAAAACATCATCAAAAGTCAACATTATGATGTATCTGTTCAACAATAAGTGAAAAAAGCAAATTGACAGTGACTGAATGTCCTGCTTGCACAAGACCTGCAGTAGTGTATCCCAACAAACCAATGTGAAATCTTGGTCTACCAATCAACTGTGTAAACTGAAGAGTTAGCCAATTTAGTAAATGAATGAACAAATGAAACGTGACGCTGAATTATTCAGAGCAATTACAAACTACTATTGGTAACCACTTTTCAAAACTTCAAGTTTAATACACAACTCAAAGTCCTATGCTTTAATGATTTTTTTCAAAAAATGTATTATTTTTGAGCTGCCCACACATCAGTTAATGAGATTCAAAGCAACTTGTGGAAATATTGTAAGTAATTTCAACATGTGTACTAATTAGTGAAAAAACATGAATTTTTTTTTTGCATCTGAAAGCTCCTTACCTCTCTGAAGAAAAAAGTTGAAGTAAAAAGTATATTACACATTCCCACAGACCCACTTTCCACCACATTGTGATTGAGAGAAAGTGAGGACTGCAGATGCTGGATGATGGGCTTATGCCCAAATGTCGACTGTCCTGCTCTTTGGATGTTGCCTGACCTGCTGTGCTTTCCCAGTACCACACTTTTCACCTTCCACTACATTGCATTGGGTTTGCAGTGCCATTGGAGGTAATAAAGCAAAATAATCTGATTTTATCATAGAACCCAAATAACTTGGATAGATTGTCACTCACCTATCATATTTATGACTGTTTTACAAACACCTTCATGTTTCCTGAGAAACTGCATACAGAAATAAGATAAAATGTAGCAGCACCAACAAAACAAAAGCTTTTTAGCTGATGCAAAATAAAAGGGTAATAGTATGTGATTGTGAATGTAAATTATTATTCTGCTTCTCTATAGATATAATTTTAATCAAAAATCAGCCAAGGGTCAGTTTTGACAAGTTTCACGAAGACTTTCTCTCCATGAGGCCTGGTGAATTTCCTTATGCTATCCTCATACCTACGCATCATGCCTCCATGGCACCTGCTCATTCTTATCTCCCACTCATTGTAGGTGAAAGTATTCATCACAGTCTTTGAGCTGGTACTATCTTTAAAACCCACAGTGCCCCAATTCAAGCATTGGTAGTCTGAAGCTGCCCTTAACCTTGAAAATAATCGGAGGTCAACTAGAAATAAATGCTTCACAGTGCAAAAGGTGGCATGGCTGACACCTCATTGTACATTATATTAGTGCATTAGTACAACTGTTGTTAATTAAGAAACAAGCCACACAGCTTATCCATTCTTAGTCTCATTACATCTTACTTCATGTAGCCCAACATTTTCTCATCATTCAATGTCAGACCATTATATACAGGAAGGAGGAACAAAAGTTATTAAGGATATAGGCAAAAAGATAGCTTCGAGGGTATTTGGTACAGAACTCTAAGATGTGGTGCTGATGATCACAGGTGACTGTACATTGAACTAATAGAATCCTTTTCCATTGAAGACGTCTGCCAAAGTGGCTCTCTCAAAGTCGATTGCCCTTGCACCTGGAAGAAACCAACATTGTTGACAAAGGCCACAACTCCAGTTGTAGCTCTAATCTCTAATACCCCCCTATGAGAATTGGAAAAGTCGTACAAAATCCTGGTTAGACCTCACTTGGAGTACAATGAGCAGATCTGGCCACTATACTTTAGGAAAGATATATTGACCCTGGAGTGAGTACATTGTAGGTTTATAAGAGTGACACCTGGAATTTAAGGGTTATGAGGAGTGATTATAGAATTTAGGCCTGTTTTCTCCAGAATTTAGAAGGTTAAGAGGTGATCTGACCAAAGTCTTCAAGATATTAACAAGAAAGATAAACCATTTCCATTGACTGGAGATTCTTTAACTAGGGAACATTGTCTCAAATTAGGGCTAGACCTTTCAGAAGAGATGTTTGGAGGCACTTTTACATACAAAGGGTAGTTGATGCTATATCAGTTGTTAGTTAATTTGAGATAGATAATTCTTTGTTAACAAAGTTATAACGGGATTTGGACAAACGACAGACATAGGGAGTTAGGCCACAGATCAGCCTTGAACTCATGAAATGGTGCAATAGGCTTGAGATTGAATGACTTACTGCTGTTCCTGTGTTCCTACATAACCTCATCACTAAGAAACAAGATGACGTGGTGTGATCAGGAACAAATTTCATACATTTGTGGGTTGAGGATTGAGATATCTCACACAGGTCCTTGGTGACTTCCTGGAAACATTGCATGAACGTTTAATGTATCTGTCACCTTGATGGGATAGCGTGGCTGCCCATTCCTTCATGTCACTCGTCCCCCTCCAGCAGTTGGCACAGTTCTGTGTCAGTGCCCTGGGACATCCTTAGTATGTGGTGATGTGGCACCTCACTCATCTGGAGGAAATGGCATTGAGAAAAAGAGACTCTGGGACTCTTGAACCTTTTACACATTGTGAAGGGACCTTCTGCTGAGACCTCTTCATATGGAGCCTGATTGGCATTTACTGGAAGTTATTGCTAGTCTTGGGATTGCTGGTGCATCTGTTTCTCCACCTCCCTGGGCCTTCACAATAGCAACAGTGATGATATCTCCTGCAGGGTCTAGATCCATTGGTCACATTTCCAATGAACATGTGTGGGCAGTATAAGAAACAGAATAATTCCTTAGTAATGTAAGCATCACTCACAAATGACAATTTAGCTTAGTCATTCATATAGTGGGATATGGAGGACTCCGACATGGAGGACCATGGAATGCCTCTACATAGATCTTTGACAAAAGTTCTTTATACCAATGAAAGCAGCATCTGTCGTAAAGAGACAGTAGCAGATTTCAAGTGTTGTATAAGTGTGGAGACTTATGGTATCATTGCACATAAGAGCATGTTGTTGAATGCTTACAATTCATAAGGAAATCAGTACTGTGCCCCTGTGCAGCCTCTGAGATCTTGTAGTATTGAGCTTTGTGGCCTGCAAATGCCACTGTTAAGGTCACCTGTGATTATTTGTTTTATAGAGATGACCAATTTTAAATCAGCAGTAACCAGTGCCATGATCAAGATTGCTTGTGACAAGGATTTATATTCTATGCAATTAGAAACTGCATGCATTTCACATGCACATGCGATGATTACAGACTCTTCAATGTTGATTAATACACTTACCCTTGAAGTGTCTCACATCATTCATTTGTTGAGGTTCACCCTTCACATTTATTACCCCCTCTATATTCCTGCATGCTGCCTCCAATTCCCTACCTCCCTGTCACAGCAGTGATCTTTGATAGCCATTTGATCTTTATTTCACTGACCCTCAGGAAAGACTATGACTCACCTCGCTAACGGACTTCAAAGAAAAATTAATTCTGCCTACTTCAGGTGTGGTCCCAGTCATTTTCTATTTCCTGTGTACATTTATAAGTCGTACAATATGGAAGGAAATGCAAGGTCATGGACGGCTCAGTTAGACACAGGCTCAGCTTGTTATTTAAGGTGCCCTTCCCAAATCTCCATATTCAGTTCTTCCTGGCACTCTGTCGAATCATCAGTACTGAGATTCCAAACATTTCCGCTTACCACTTTGATCTGCATGAGCACTAAGAAATCAAGATGCAGCCAGATCCATATCCAGGCTGAATTCAGTGCTTGTCCCGTAGCATGTTTGTCCCTGCAATATCATTCCAATTAAAGGGGCCGGTGTGCTCCAACGTGCACTCCATAACACAGAACCGTGTTGCAAGTGCATCGGAAATATGCCAAATAGGTGCAGTGAGGCTGGTATGTGTCCAATGGACAAGAGGTATCAGCAGTTGCTGCCTCTGGAGCAAGCCCTGAGATGTTGGTGACTAGTGTCCAAAATAGTGACTCAGCAGAGCAAGGGACAAGCTGGAGGTGCCAAGCAACCACTTTGACTTTTATATTGGGAAATGCCACTGTCTAGGTTCTTGCTACCAGGCAGAAGAATGACAAACTGCATAAAACTTAGGTCTGATAGTAACGAGATGTTAATGCATGAAAATAGATCTCAGTGTTCACTGCTGAGAGTCACATCTTGCCATTCACCACCTGGTGGGAAAATGGAGCTTTTTGCTGTCGGTGTAAAAAAAGCTCCTCACTAGCTATCTCATGATTTTCTCAACCATCTTGCCAATACCTGGAAAGATGCTGTCCTATTTGTCTGCAGCCTTTTATTACAGTTATCTAAAACATTCTCATCTAAACACATGCTCTATAATCCAAATGGTGGCACTGCATTCACTTAGGCACATGCTTATCTTTGCAAAGATTTATGTAGAGAAGCTCTTATCATTGGTGTCTCCCCACAAATCTATTCTCGACTCCATCCTGTTTCTTATTTGCAAGATGTGAAATTGCAACATTAATTTCCATATGTACATTAATGACACCCAACTTCATCCCTGCTGCTCTTAACCCTTCTACCAATTCTACATTGTCTGAACTGCTCATCTGATGTTCAGCACGGTATGAGCAGAGTTATCCTTCTATAAAATATTGAGAATTCAAAACTGTTGTCTTTGGTTACCACTATAAACTCGATTTCCTAGCCACCGATTTCCATACCTCTCAATTTAAGATTGATGACAGTTCACAACATTGCTATCATATTTCATCTGAGTTGAGCTTTTAAGTACACTTCCATGGAATCATTAAAATTGTCTATCTCCATGTCTGAATCATAGGACTGTTCCTGCCTCTGCTTATCTGCTGCTGAAACATTCATTCAGTCATGTCGCTGTAAATCTAAACTTCACAATTCTAAGGCATGCCTGGCCAGGCTCCCATCTTCCACACCCTGTAAATCAAACTCATCCAAAACACTGTTGCTCATGTTCTATCTTATACAAAGCTCCATTCCCCCATTATCACTGTGCCATTTGACATGCCATCTCCTGTTGAGCAGTGTCTTAATTTTAACATCTTCATCCCTTGGTTTTTAATTTCCTGCATGGCTTCATCCTTTTCTCCATTCCACAAACTTCTAGTTTAACTTCCTAGATGTGTCTTATAAATACTAGCCTCTTGCACATCTACAATTTTAATTTCTTGTTAGCCATGAAGCTCTTTATTGCAATTAAGGCATTAGTAGTTGTGGATTGATTTTGCTGGTATTGGAGATGTGAACAGGAATTTTGATCAACAGTTCTTCAGATTTACACAACAGATTGGGTATTGATGTGTCAGCATTGGGCTCGGCAGCCCCAGGCAATTAACAGCCATAATCACTAGATCATACTCAAGATCCCTTGGATTACAATTAAATTGCTTCAGTTTTATTGAGGTTAGACTCATAGGATGGACTGGAAATCTGCAATGGTATTTTCTGCCCTTGTCTAATGAGGAAGTATAAGATCAGTTCACTACTATGCTTAGCCACAAGGGGATGAGAAATCAACAAGATGCTGTGCAAGTCACTGCTTTTTTCCCCAGATTCCCTACAGTATGGAAATATGCCCTTCAGCCCAACCAGTCCACACTGACTCTCCGAAGAGTAACGCACCCAGGCCCATTTCCCTCTGACTAATAGCATGTATTTCCTCACCACAAATTCTCTGTAACGCGATTGACGAATTGGGGAGGCTATTTGTAAAGCATGAACTTTTAAGTCACCAACACGAAGTGTTGTTTCTAAAGCATGATTTTTCTATCGTGCTATCGTGCGGGTGCTATCGTGTTACCATTGTGTGATGGAAGAGCTGACTGTACCTTAAAGAACCAAGCAACATCTTTTTAAAGTAGCATGTATGCAATTATGTTTTATGCTAAGAGGGTTGCTGTATTACAGGAGGATAATGGGATGGAATTTTGGCAAGGATTCCAAAAGGTCTCGGATAGCTCAAGGAACAATATCACATTACATTACTTCTGGAAGCCAAGCCAATGTCTCCAGGAAGACTACAATTACCATTGCTAGAGAAAGCTAAAGCTGAGATTGACAGTATGCTGCACAGTGGAGTGATATCACTTTTGTCACAATGCCAACTATGTAATGTGTTCCCAAGCCAAATGGAGAACTCAAGCTATATTGAAATATTATATCATCAAACAAAGTAATCCAGTAAGAAGGCTATTGTCCTCAGTGATGATAATCTGGCAAGAGTCACTAATAGCATATTTTTCACAAAATTAGATGCTAACAGATTTTGGCAAATACCATCAGACTATGAGTCAATGTTGTTAACCACCTTCTTGACACCATTTGGGTGATTTTGCTTTAATCACTTTGATATATCACTAGCACCAAATATATTTCAACATGCAATATCTCAGACCTTAGAAGGGAAAAAGGAGTAATTTGTCTTTTGATGTCATACTTATGGATGCTATAACAAGAACATGGTCACTATTTCTTTTGCTGTTACAGAAAACAAGTCTCACATTGAATGAGAAGTGCATAAATTATAGGAGCTCTCCTTTAGGCTAAAACAAGAGCAATAATAAATGTCCACAGCCACAGTATCAATGACATTCTGCAATTCCTAGGAATTATCAATTCCCTGGGAAATGAATTCTAAATTTGGCTACAATCTTTAAAAAGTCCTTTGAGACGAGGTCAATAGTGGCTTTCCAATATAAAGTGATCATAGCATTTCAGAAGGCAATGAAGAAATTGCTTTCTTCAGATGTGCCAGCCAATACAGTCCAAGGTTGTCTATGTTGTGAGCTGTAATGACTGCTGTGGAGCTCTCGGCATGGAGCATGAATGCCCCAGGATCCTCATACCCTCATTCTTTGAGGAATGGTGGTCTGACCTAACTAATCTTTGAGGTCTGATTCCTACTTAAAAAAAGCTAGCAAAAACATCGGTTTGTGGTTATGGCAATCTTTAAGCTTTAAAATTAGGGCAGAATGGGAGACATTTTGGGCAAAACTGACATCTGGGTCAACAAGTTATTAGATTTATAAAGACATATTGAATGAGCACTTAGAAAGTAAGTTGATTAGGGAAACAAATCATAGATTTGACAGGTAAGTTCCAAGGGAAGCAATATACTGCAGATGCTGGGAATCTGAAACAAACCACAGAGAATGCTAGGGGAGCTGCACAGGTCTGGCAGCATCTCTGGGGAGAAAAACAGAATTAACATGTTAAATCTAGTATGATTCTTCTCCAGAACTTTAACGAACCTAATTAATTTTTTTGAGCTATTAAGTAGTGGCAGAGGAATGTGTATGGACCAGTTTCCTAATTTATCGTGTGTAGGATTTATATAAAAGTTGCAACAGGTATTCAATAAGGTTCCACTTAAGTGATCCTAAACTAACATTAAAGCTTACAACATTGGCACCAGCCTGACAAGTAGGAAAGTATGATCAATGCATAAAAAGCAGGACAAATCTAACCTGGCCAATTACCAATAAATCAATCATTTTTTGATCATATCAAAGTGATGGAAAATTTTATTTGCTGATCTACCAAATGGCACTTGCAAATGAGTAACTTGGTCACTGATATTCAGTTTGGTGTCTGCCAGGTCCACTCCACTCCTGAACATATTACTGCTTTAGCCTAACTATGAACAAAAAAGCTGAACTCTCGTTGTGAGCTCAACGCAACGTTTGATCAAGATTTCATCAGGGACCGCTACTAAACACAGTCAATGGGATTCAGGACAAAATTTCTCTCTGGACTGAATCATTTCTGGCACAAACAAAAATGTTGGAGGTCAGTTACCTCTGGTCCAGAACATTTCTGCAGGAGTTCTTCAGAGTTGTGTCTTACACCCAACCATTTTCCGCTGCTTCATCGATGACTTCCCTCCATTACATGGTCGAGAGTGGGAATGTTTATTGATGATTGCACCAATGTTCAGCATCATTTTCGATACCTCAGATACTGAAGCAGCTTGTGTCCACATGGAATAAGGCCTGAGCAACATCCAGGCTTTAGCTGATACTTGTCTAGTAATATTTGTGCCACACAATTACCAGCTAATGACAATTGCCAACAAATAGCTATTTAATCATTGCTCCTTGATATTCAATAGAACATAGGTAGTGTCTCCCACGCACCCTCTAAGTAGCGTTTCGTGTAAAGGAACTGCCCAAATACATAACCTCATTTACTCGGCCATCCCATGTCCGCTCCTGCTCAGCATGCACTCCGCCTATTCACGAAGTAAATTTGTATAGGATTAATTTGCCTTCCCAGCTGCCCCCCCGGCCCTCTCTAATCCCACTGCAAACAGGAATGGCAATGCTATTACTAAATCTAAGAACAATAGCCTGGTGGTTACCATTGACCAGAAATTGAAATAGACCATCCACATTAACTTTATGGTTACATTGCTGACCATAGGCATGGGGCATCATATTGTGGTTAAACAAGACCACCGCGATACGGCCACTCTGCGCTGTTGTGAATCTTGAAATCTGCCTGAAGGATGCTTTCTTGATCAAAAGCTGAATGTCCTTGATCACTGAAGTTCCTCCACTGGAAAGGTATGGAGATTGTTGCATGTCCATTCATCCATTGTCATAGCATCTGCATAGTCTCATCAATACACCATGCCTCAGGGCATCCTGGCCTGCAGCATAGAAGGTCGACACCAGTGGCCAAGTCACATGTGTATCTGCTATGCATGTGGTGAATGATGCTCCCACATGTGGTGGTAGTATCCATGTCAATAATCTGACATGGCTTGCAACAGTTGCCATGACAAGGTGTCATGGTCCATGTTGTCCTGAAGACTGGGTAATTTGCTGCGAACAATGGTCTGTTTAAGGTTTGGCAGTTGTTTGAAGATGAGAAGTGGCGGTGTAAGGATGACCCTGGTGAGATGCTAGTTGTCATCGATGACATGCTGAAGGCTGCAAAGAACCTGGTGTAGTTACTCAGCTCTGGGGGAAGTACTGGAGGACAAAGAGCACTCTATCGGTTACATTGGGTGCCTGTCTTCTGAGGAGATCGTTACAGTTATTCACTGCGGCACTGGTGATTTGAGCAACATATATTTTTAGATGAGTGAGGCAATTTAGAAAGAAACAAGTCAGAAATTACAATTTCTATTTATACCTATCACAGATCTTTATATTTCAACTGAGACACTTTTACAGCCATTGGTTTAATAATGCCTGAATTCTAGGTCCAGAGCAGTACAAGGAAGATTAATTTTATAGAAATGTTGGAGCTGTTGCTTTTTCTATAGCCTTGTTCAATCCCAATTATGAGATTTGCTCCATGAAAGGGGAAGGAAAACCGTATTTGAAACTGATCCTGTCCTTGTTTATGTAATTCTTGATCAGATGCAAGGGGATCTTTCATAATGAAATTAGTTTGGTAAATCTGATTGCTCTGCCTGCCACTATCCAGAATGTCTGCAAATATTCAAGTCACAATTCAACAGGAATTTAAGTCAATGCATCAATAATGATCAAGACCTTTCAACAAACATTACCGACAATGGCCTCACTAACTGCCAGCTTCGACGTCAAAAGTGTTTTACAACATTCCCAAGATCTGAAGTACCAACTTGGGTTATTAGATTTCAGTGGAGAAATCGAAAATCTAAGAAATCAATGACTGATGGAACCAAGCATTTTAAGTTTACTTTGGCTAAGTTGCAACCTGTGACCCAAAATAAATTATAATGTTTAACTTTAGTGCAGGACATTGCAGAAGTAAAAGATTACAAATGGTATAAACAATTCAAACATGCTCTAATGTAACTATTTGGATAATGAAATTTCTAACCTCAGGAATTTCAGATTACAATTTCCTTGTTCTTCTCATGTTCTTTGACCTGGTAATTTAAAACTATGCAAGACACTAGTCAGGCTATATCTATCATATTGTGAACAGACTTTGTCCCCTTATTGAAGGAAATATATTCACTGACATTGGAGACAGTCCAGCAATGGTGGACTAGGTCGATCCTGGGTATGGAGGGATTGCCTTATGAGGAGAGGTTGAGTAGGTTGATTTTGCACTTATTGGAGTTAAGAAAAATAAGAGATTACCTTATTTAAATATTCAAGATTCTTAGGGGGCTTGACAGGATAGCGTCCAGGACCAGAGTAAGGGGTATCCCACTTGAATCAGAGGAGAAGCTACTTCTCTCAGTCAGAGGTGAATCTGGATTTGTTTTAAGCTCAGTGGGCTGTCAAGGCTGAGCTGTTAAAAATATTCAAGGTTGGAATAGTCAGATTTCTAACCAGTAAGGGAATCAAGGGTTACATGGGAAAGCAGAAAAGTGGAACTGAAGATCATCAGATCAGCCACAATCTCATTAAATGGATTTCAGTAAGGCATTCAACAAGGTTCCCCATGGGAGACTGATTAGCACGCTTAGATCTCATGGAATACAGGAACTACCCATTTGGATAGGAACTGGCTCAAAGGTAGAAGACAGAGGGTGGTGGTGGACGGTTGTTTTTCAGACTGGAGGCCTGTGATTAGTGGAGTGCCACAAGGATTGGTGCTGGGCCCTCTACTTTTTGTCATTTACATAAATGATTTGGATGCGAGCATAAGCGGTACAGTTAGTAAGTTTGCAGATGACACCAAAATTGGAGGTGTAGTGGACAGCGAAGAGGGTTACCTCAGATTACAACAGGATCTTGACCAGATGGGCCAATGGGCTGAGAAGTGGCAGATGGAGTTTAATTCAGATAAATGTGAGGTGCTGCATTTTGGGAAAGCAAATCTTAGCAGGACTTATACACTTAATGGTAAGGTCCTAGGGAGTGTTGCTGAACAAACAGAATGGAGTCGTAGGTAGATAGGATAGTGAAGAAGGCGTTTGGTATGATTTCCTTTATTGGTCAGAGTATTGAGTACAGGAGTTGGGAGGTCATGTTGCGGCTGTACAGGACATTGGTTAGGCCAGTGTTGGAATATTGCGTGCAATTCTGGTCTCCTTCCTATCGGAAAGATGTTGTGAAACTTGAAAGGGTTCAGAAAAGATTTACAAGGATGTTGCCAGAGTTGGAGGATCTGAGCTACAGGGAGAGGCTGAACAGGCTGGGGCTGTTTTCCCTGGAGCTTTGGAGGCTGAAGGGTGACCTTATAGAGGTTTACAAAATTATGAGGGGCATGGATAGGATAAATAGACAAAGTCTTTTCTCTGGGGTTGGAGAGTCCAGAACTAGAGGACATAGGTTTAGGGTGAGAGGGGAAAGATATAAGAGAGACCTAAAGGGCAACTTTTTCCACACAGAGGGTGGTATGTGTATGGAATGAGCTGCCAGAGGATGTGGAGGAGGCTGGTACAATTGCAACATTTAAGAGGCATTTGGATGGGTATATGAATCGGAAGGGTTGAAGGATATGGGCCGGGTGCTGGCAGGTGGGACTAGATTGGGTTGCGATATCTGGTCAGCATGGACGGGTTGGACCGAAGGGTTTGTTTCCATGCTGTACACATCTCTATGACTATGACTAAATATAGGAGCAGACTCAATGGGCTTAATGGACTACTTCTGCTCCTACCTTACATGGTCTTATGATAGAACACTGGCACCAGAACACATACACTAAATAGTATTAAAGATAACCAGTCTAAGCTGTACCAAACCTAGTTGTCAATGGCATAATTCAATAACAGCTTTCAGCCTACAATGTCTCAGGATTCAAATACTTCAAACTTTCCCTCACTATTTACAACATGAAAGCAATGCACTAAAACCAAGCTGAACACATCTGCACCTTTCAAGCTGGTAAAATTTAGTCTGTGCTAAAGCAGACCATTATTCCCACTGATGTATTCATTCATAGCTTTAATAAGTCTCTAGGTAACTTGATACTTATTGTAAGTGCTATTTGATCAAGTAGTGTAGTTAGTCTAAGCAAACAAGTTGCAAAAGGGTGCGTACAAATGGAGATTTGACTAGTAACTGATTGATAACTGGTCACCAGTCCACAAACCAATGGCAAAGGCTCTCTGCCTACCAGTATGTGACTGGCTCCCAGGCAGCTGAAGTGTATGAATGGTTGGTTAGAAGTCAACAAATCTCTAGCAAGGAAGGAACTGTCCTCCTGAATTTTTGTTTTAAATACCAAGCTTGAAGAAAGCCAGTTTGTTTCCCCTCATCAGTCACTGGTAAAGAGCGAAAGCTTTCAGCAAGTCAGAAATGCAAGTATGAACCAATCACAGTGTGCCTCCTACAAACAAGTGGGAATACCTGGAGCTGGTATATCAAAAGATGCAGAAGGTCCCAAAATGATCATCTCAGCAAACCCTGTGGACAGCGTAAATAATGATTTTGTTTTTTTGAGTATGCACTGAATGGGAAAAGAATTGGTTTAAAACCAAGAATGGTTGAACGATTACTGCAGTTTTAAAAATCAAGTAATCGTACGCTCATTGCAAGCACTGTTTAGACAGCTGCTAGTTCAAGCAGCAGTAGAAAGTGTAGATTTGGAGTCAGGTCTGTGTACAAATGGAGAATCAACCCACAAGTAGCTGATCAGTCCGTGGACCAATGACCAGTTCTCAACGCTAAAGGCATCTTTTGCCTTCCATCAACTGTCTGGTTCTCTCATAACAGAACATCTTAAATCTGTGAATAAGATGGGAATAAGCAATCAGATCACCAGCAGTTCAGGAACTGCACCTTTTCTCAGCAGCAAAACCACTTTAAACCTGAAGAAAACGTTTTTTCTTTCTTCAATCATTGTTGTAAGCGTAGACTTTTATAAAAGTTCTGAATTTTAAATAAGTATGAACCAGCTACCCTATGCCTCCAAAAATCTAGCATTTTAACTAGTATTACTTGCTGATGGTTCACAATTGTGCACATGTTGCTAGGATCAATTTAGTTCTAATAAGTAATTCATAAGCAAAATCAAATTGTTGGAAAAGCTCAGCAGGTCTGGCAGCATCTGTGGAGACAAATGCTTTGGGTTGAGAGTGCCTTCCTCAGAACTCAGGCTGCCAGTCTGCTGAGCTTGTCCAGCAATTTACGTTTTTGTTTGATTTACAGCATGCACAGTTCTTTCAGCTTTTAAATAATTTATGTTAAGAACAGAAACCTGATCAATAGTTTCTGTCAACCGAGGTTGAAGAGACAAGTAAATTGGGAAATTAAATGCACTTAAAATCTTAAAGTTTTATGACGACTTTGGGAATAGCAAGGATTGATTTCTAGTCCAGTGAGGCAGAACATTGGAATTCATTTTCCTCCACAGAATTCCTTAGAACTCATTTTCCTCCACAGTCCTTAGAATTCTCATGAATCTAGTGCAGACTGTGTCATTAAATATATTCAAGACTGAGCTGGACAGATTTTTATCAATAAGGAAATTAAAGAATAAGGAGGCAAACAGGGATGTTGAGCTAAGGCCATAATCATATCAGCATAATCTGATGGATTGGCATAGGTCTGCTTATTTATGATCAGAGGCCGACTGAAGCATTGTACATGCAGGATAAAATTGCTGTCATATTTTCCAGGTCTTGCTGCACTGTAATATTACAAGATGTTCAGGAAAGGCATTATATAATTTAAAGCATTATATTTAATTCCAATAGGTGTAAATATTGCCCAGAAGTGTAATAATCCCTCTAAAATCAAAGGCCTTTTGAAAATTCTTACATATAACATCATCTGCCCTGATCAAAAACTCAGATTAGTCAAACATAAACATGGACTTAATATGGGAAAGTTAATCTAAATGTTAGGTAATTTTCCCCAAACGATGGTTTCTAAAAGCTTTCCTATTAGTGATAATAAACATTTTTTTTCAAAAATCACATGGCTGGGAATGACTAACATTTGATGCTAAATTAACAATCTATTCAACAATTTCAGCTGAGGCAGTGTGCAGGGTTATGTTGCCACCAGGAATGGATTTCTCAGGGCAGAAGTTCAGTACATGGGTGATGTCCTGGATTGGATGACTTCAGCTCTTCATGTGCCATCTGCAATGCAAGTGGCCACATGCTAAACTGGTAACTCCCAGAATGGTAATGCCATTGAATGTCAAGGGACCATGGTACGATTTGTATGTGTTGGAGATAATAATTGTTTAGCACTGAAACTAGTTAGCTCGAGGAAATCTAAGACTGACATTTCAGTGAGTTCTCCATGTAACACAATTGTATTAGCCCCCAGTACCCCTCAGCCTCCAAATACACCACCTCCCAATCCTGAAAGAGGACTCTACATACAGATGGCATGACAGATCATCAATACAATATGAAAATGAAAAGATTCAACCAGATCATGAAGGAAAAAAAATCAATAAATTACACAATCAAGATGTGACCTGTTGTTTTTTTTAAAAAAAGAACTGCCTAAATTAGATTCATACTACCAATAATGATGGAAAATCTAGGCTCAAAATTAATTTCAAGTTTCCAATAACTTTGAACTGATATGGAAATGTGATTCTCTTAGGAGATCAGTAGTGCTTAGTGAAGGCTACATTATGTACAATAGTCAAAGATTTCAGTTAAAATCACACAACACTAGGTTATAGTCAAAGAGGTTTAATTGGAAGCACTAGCTTTTTGAGAGCTGCTCCTTCATCAGTTGGTTGTGGAGAATTTATAGCAAAAGTTTATAATGTGATATAACTGAAATTATACAGTATGTTGAAACTGTGTCCTCCAGTTCTAGATACTCCCAGCACCTACTCAGTCCAGGGCCTGGACAAAGTGGAGATACACTGGGGCTCAACAAGTTTAAGTGCACACACACACCTTCTCACAGACTTCGACCCCTGTACACGCTCATATACTCACAAACACAAACTGCCACCCTCCTCCACCACACACACCCCACATTTCAATGTATAACTCCTGTGGTGACATCATTTCCTGTTCTTTTTCTCACAGGATGGTAAATGGGATCCAAATAATGTGTTTGTTGAGTGTGTTTCGGTTGGAATACCATGCTTCTCGGAATTCCGTATGTAAGGATACTAATGAGAGTGGGTCATTTTGACTGGGACAACACATCCATCCTAGGACAAGCCAAACATACACGGGAATTCCTAGAAGCATGACATTGCAACCGGCACTCTATCAAGTGTGACTTGGATCCCATTTATCACCCCAAGAAAAATATGAAATGACATAATCACAGGAAATACATCACCAACCCAAGGAAACCCAAACAAAGGGGGCTACATCACCAGTGCTTCATCTGGACACTCACTGAAGATGTTACCAGTACAGTGACAAAACATCTGAAAACAAACCTTCCATCTTAGCGAGCAAACCTGCATCTACCATATGTCTTTACATATATTTTACATCTTCAACTTCGTTTCCTACCCATTGTATTGCAGCACTGTTTGCTTTTACCTTCAATGTGATTTCATCTTTAGTTTTGATTTGATGCTGATGTACAAAGTTAAAAATCACAACATCAGGTAATAGCCCAACTGTACAACCAACTGATGAAGGAGCAACGCTCCGAAAGCTAGTGCTTCCAAATAAACCTACTGGGCTAAAACCTGGTGTTGTGATTTTTATCTTTAGCTTTCCTTTGTTTCTCTCAATGGAGTACATCTTTGTTGAGTTGAAAAATATCTTAAACAATCCAAACATCAATTACCTGAATTTCGTATTATCCAATCAAGATCGCAAGGTCCTGATGTTTGACTAAACAGTTATCCAGCATTTGTTTATCCAATATTCGATTACCCAAACAAAATACTTCCCATCCGTGTCATTCGGATAATCAAGGCTCTCTGTATTTGCTGCTGTTTATGTACCATCTTTCCCTTTGACCCACTTTTCCAATTCACTGCAGTTAACTATATCCTAGCTTTTCCATTTGCCTTTAAGGTATTAGTTTCAGACCCAAGTTTCTCACCTTCAAATACAATGTAAAACTCTATCATGTTATGATCACCCTTGTGGTAAAAAAATTCTTTACTCAAGATTCATTCATCTCATTACACATTCGGAGATTTCAAACAGTTGTTCCTTAGTAGTTCCATGACACCATCCCCTCTGTACTCTGAATTCATCCTCAAGGCTGCCTTGGCCAATTGTATTTTTTCAACCCAAAAAAGGTTAAAATTGCACAATTGTGGTATTTAAGAACCCACGAAACAAAAAAAAAAAGAACAAATTTTCACTTTAATTATTCTGAAAAGGTGATGGGCTGCAATGGCAAAATGAGCTCAGAATTGGATACAAAGCTTTGAGAAACAGGACATCCTTTACAGAATTGTTATAAACACCAGCTAATTTCCTCAAGGGTAGATGATTTCCCAAAGGTTAATCCTGGATTGGTCTAAAAATGAAGTAGTAATTTCAATATTATAGCTCTCAACCTTGCTTCAAAGGTTCCCAATCATCTAAAGTAAAAATCAATGCTGAGTTTAACATGGCAACAGTTTATGCATTTGCTCAATGTGGCGTAAATAAACATGCATATTTATGTCACAAACATCTATGTCAGATACCACCATCCATATTTCAGTTGTAAATGTTTATTAACTCTCATTTACCAAGTAATTAATTTTAATGACAGCTTTACTGGATCCTCCATAGAATTTGGATTTCCAGGTCTGGAAGATATCACTGGCATGGCAGCATCCTTACAGAAACAAGGCAAATCAAGATAGCACAGTTACATGAAACTGACGCATCAGCTGTGTTGTCCCTCAGTCATTTCCTATTTTAATACATAAATTGACTGATTTTGCTTTAATGTATTTCAGTTATAATTAATTTATAACTATTTACCCACTAATGTGAATTACCAGGCTTATGTCCATGTGGAATCAAGGGTTATGGGGATAAGGCAGGATACTGATTGAGGATGATCAGCCATAGTCATAATGAATGGTGGTGCTGGCTCGAAGAGCTGAATGGCCTATTCCTGCACCTATTGTCCATTGTCATGATTTTGTAATTTCTTTCTTGTCTACTCTATCATTTTATTACAATATCTTTGTATGGGGGTGGGGAGGTGGTGAGAAACCACTGACCAGAAATTCAAGTGGACTCAAATAAATTATGGCTACAACGGGACTTGGCAATATTGCCACAAGTAACTCACCTCCTGACTTCCCAAAGCTAGTCCTCAATCTATATATTACACAAGTCAGGAGTGTGCTGTAATATTCCCCCACTAGCCTGGCTGAGTGTAACTTCAAACACTTAAGCAGCTTGACACCATCCAGAATAAAGCAGCCTATTGACTGGCACTACATCCACAAATATCCACTTCCTCTACCACTGACGTTCAGGAGCAACAGTATGTATCTATAATGTGCACTGTAGAAATTTAGCAAAAAAAGTGTTAGATCATACCTTCCAAAGCTACACCCACTTCCACCTGGAAGGATAAGAGTAGTAGATATATGGGAACACCAACATAAGTTCCCTCCAAACCACTCACCATCCTGACTTGGAATTCCTGATGAAGGGCTTATGTCCGATAAGTGGATTTTACTGCTCCGCAGATGCTGCCCCTGCTGTGCTTTTCCAGCAGCACTCAAATCTGGACTCTGATCTCCAGCATCTGCAGTCCTCACTTTTGCCTTGGAACTATATCACCCTTCCATCAGTGTCACTGGGTCAAAATCCTGAAATTCCACACCTAATGGCCCAGGGGAGGTCCACCTAAAACACAGATTGCAACCGTTCAAGGTTGCAGCACCTTCATCACTATCTTCACTCAAGGGTAATTAGGGACAATTAGAAGTAACTATTCAAGTCAGACCAAGTTAAAAGAAACAATTTTTGGCAATACTGATCATTCTAAAATGGGAGACTATTACAGAAAGTGGAAACAACAAAAAAAAGTCAATGTTCTAGGACATATGAGTATGCATTAGGACAAAATAGGCAACTGATAATTGCTAACTGGAAAGAAACCAGAGGATCATACTTTAAGTTTCATAAACAATTCTGAAAACAAAGAATGGCACAACAAGAGGTGACACGGATTTATGCTGCATTAAAATAGGAGGGTTTCAACTGAATGTGCAATTGCATGGATGGAGAATGAAGGGAAAAAAAGCATTTTGCAGCAGGATGTACACACATGCATTCATGACTCTTTTTTGCTGCACTTTCCAAAATATGGATCACATTGCCAAGGCTGGCAAATAACAGATCATTTGAAGATTATACCCAAGTTGCTTATAAAGTGCTGTTTCTCTTTCTTTAATCTTATAAATATCAAAAACTTAATGAGAAAATGAACATATTTTCAAAAGAAAGCAAATGCTGCAACTAATTTTAAATCAAATTTAACATTAAAATTTAGTGTGTGAAAAGACGCAGCATTTTATGCGAATGCACTGATGAAATGACAAAGTATTACGTGGAGCATTACAAGAATGGAATATTTTCATCTTTTATTGAAATGGGTGTTGTGCTTCATATTACAACAAAATTATCAAACCTTCGGTAGAAACAAAAAACCACACATCTTTGATTTGAAAATAATTAAAAACCTTTGAACCCAAAACAGAAATAGATACAAAAAAAAAACACCTGCCCAACACATTGTTGCACTTTGGTATCAATCCATCAAATATGCACAATAATATTGTAAAAATACTTCATAGGAGGGTCATGCAAAAGGATTAGAGCCGACACATCTTGAATAAATTTCCTGTCAACTTTCATACTTGCATTTAACACATTTTTTGCAACACTGTGTAGCCTTTTGTCAAATGTTTCCTTTCAGTATATGAATCAAACAATTTTCCAAAAATGATGATTATGTCCAAACCCTCTGCATTTCCCTACATCACTGTACCGGTTCTGGTTGGGAGGATGAAGAAAGTACCAGTGTTCACTAACCCTTTCCTCTTTTAACTTGCAATAAATATTGACGCAAAAAGGGCAGTGCTTCATGGAAGCTAATCAAAGATATTGAGCTGCAAAGTAACAAATATTCTTTTACTCTGCTCCCCTTCCTTCTCATTGTCAGAAGAATAAGGTCAAAGCTAAAGAAAGCATCATAGAGCTCTTTGCAATACTTAGGTGCAATAATTATTGCCCCAAAGAAATGGCCATGTGCACAAGCTTTAATATATAAATATCCCTCAGGCAAATGCTAGGAAATCAAAGATTTGTCCCTTTACACATTATTGTAAACAATCAGGAGCGTTTATGCAGTTCCCTTCTTGCGTATAATTTGCAAAAAAATCAGCAGGGTTATTCAAACATTCAGCAGAATAAATGACAGGCAAGTTCCTCTCATCCAGACTGCTGGGCTGGGTGTCCTATCAGGCTATTAGATAGGCACAATGGTTAACCCTTTAGCATGTCCTCATCACTGTCATCATGAAAAGTGATATTTGTGGAGTCATTTGCTGGCCTGTTTTGCTTCATTTGTGGTTTCAATTTTCCCTTTGTTTCCTTCTTTTCATTATTTAAACCAAGTAAATCCTCATCACTTTCATCATGAAAGTGCTTGTTTTGTGGATGCCGCTGCTTTTGATTACCCCTGATCTTGGGCTCTCCTGTTCTGGTTGAGCTGATTTTCACTTGTGGCACAGTCAAAACCTCATCTTCACTGTCCTGATCATCCAGTGGGAATGACCCAAATACATCAGCATTTACAGCTTTAGTGACATGGGTCAAGCCATTTTGCTGATACTCTTTTGCTGGTTTCTGTCCATTCTCAGACGAGGAGATTTCTTCCATCAACCATTCAGTCTCATTTTCATCACCGTCCTCTTGCCCATTAATCTGATTGGGGAAAAAAATACAAAATAACTTCCCAGCCTGATTTTACTGAGACCCTAGCCTTTAATCTAAAGAAATCCAATAGAACAGCTTCAATTAATCTTATTTTAATGGTCACCCAATGCTGGATACCGATGGCTAAATGGCAAAGGATAGATATCCAGCTGGTGGGAAAGACTGAATAAATTTATAATTATTCACCTCACGTGCAGCATAGTCTTGATGTTAGTACTTCTATTTTGTAGCTTAATATTCCATTTGACAACTTGCTTTAAGCAATACACATTTTTCTGCAAGCATGACTTCTCAATAGTGCTAGTTGAAAGGATAATCAAACTGCTTACGTGTTAGTTGATGACTGACTACTTTTACTTATTGCTAAAAAGCTGCATGTTAAATTCATTGAAACACGAAACAAAGTATGTAGGGTGTAATATAGCAGACGTGTGTTCTTTTGCTGATTTTCTGCCCAAACCAGCTGTTCCTAGGCTCCAAATGTTGGTGTGCTCGTCAACATTTCTCTTGGAATCGAGCACAACTGGGAGAATTGGAGTCACAATTTTCACAGGGGGCATATCATAGAGCAATTCCCCTATCTGAATTTTGGGGAGAAAAACCAGCGTGATATTGGAACTTCTTAATGAAGTCCTCACTGAAAGCTGTTAACTGCTGCAGTCACAATTCTAACTTCAGGGCACAGCCAGTTACTGTAAAAAGGTGACCATGTATGTATTTGGGACATTAATAACAACTTATAAGTTGCTGTCCGCTACTGCGCAGAGGCCACTTTAGCTGTCCTTCGGAGAGCCTAACAGCATTCTATGCTTTCTTACAGGAGACATGCACATGGATGGAGTATAATTTTTTGTTTACAATTATGAATGCTACACAATGGAAAGTAGTGACAAATACACAAAAATAAGGAATAGGAGAAGTTACCAGTCTGTGAGGTCTGCTCCATCATTCAATACGATCATTTTTTAGATTAGATTCCCTGTGTGGAAACAGGCCCTTCAGCCCAACAAGTCCACACTGACCCTCCGAAGAGTAACCCATCCAGATCTATTCCGTCTAACTGATGCACCTAACACTACGGGCAATTTAGCATGGCCAATTCACCTGACCTGCACATCCTTTGGACTGTGGAAGGAAACCGGAACACCCGGAGGAAACCCACGCAGACAAGGGGAGAATGGGCAAACTCCACACAGACAGTCGCCAGAGGCTGGAACCAAACCTGGGACCCTGGTGCTGCGAGGCAGCAGTGCTAACCACGATCTTCAGATTAAACTTCACTTTCCTGCCTACTCCTTTAACCCTTATTTTCCCTAGAGACCAAAATCTCTATCCTAGCCTTAAATGTAATCAACTATGGAAATTCCTCAAACATGCCAGCAAACAAAAATCTCTCCTTAGTCCTAAATGATCAGCCAGCTCCTTAATGTTTTGGATGCATTGACCAGTAGACAATTTTTCAACATTATTCCAATCAAATCACCTCAATCTTTTACAATTAAATGAGATTCTTCTAAACCCTAATGAAGCTAGATCAATTTAGAAAGTTCAAAATTTTGACATTGCCTTACAGTAATAAAAACTAAGATAATGATACTATGATGTAGAATATATGGCATATAGGCCCTATATATCAGCTTTGAAAAATGTGTTGATGGAAAAGCGCAGCAGGTCAGGCAGCAAAGGAGCAGGAGAATTGACGTTACAGGGATGTCACTTCATTATTATAATTTGCACTTGTACAGCACATTTAACAAAACAAAACTTAGTCAGCCGTGTCAGCCTTGGTTGTGATAATGCACTCAGACAAATCAGTTTATCATGAATCAAAGCTTCACTTCAGAAACTGGAGCACATTATTTAAGGCACCACGAAAATGCAACATTGAAGGTGTGCTACAATGTGCTTTGATTTGAAGAGGTCAGATTCTATACTTAGCACCCTATTTGTTTAGGAAGTAATGCAAATCCTTCGGCATTTTTTGAAGAGCAATCTTATCACTTATCCCATACAATAATCCAAAATATTTTGGTAATTTTCTCCCTGCACAAACTGGTTGCTTCTCTGGTTTGCATAACAGTATCAGACTTCAAATCAAACCTATTACCTGTGAAATGTTTTGAGATACATGAGATACATCAAATTCTTTCAATTACTCTGGTGATAAACTAACCTCCCACTTTCATACTGATTTATTGTAGCGACGCCATCCTACCCTCCTGTCCAATCAGGTTAGCCTAATAGTTTTGCACTTAAATTCACTAATTAATATATTTCAAGTGCATACCTTTAAATAATAGCTACAGCTGTCTTCTGTACTTGTCCTTAACTATCATTTCTTCCCACATAGAAAAAGCCCACACAAAGTTTAGAAAGTTTTACCTTTGTGTATTTGTATGCAACTCCACCTCCTCTTCTGCAACAACCAGTCACTTTTTGCATAATAATTTCCCTAGAAAGAGGTACAGAATTTTTCAAAGATAGGCTGCAAGTTAAAAGGTGGAAAAATACAACTAATATATCCATGCAGAATCTTCAATGCAACAATTACAGGGATGTTACTTCATTATTATAATTTGCACTTGTACAGCACATTTAACAAAACAAATGTTGTCTCATGGCAGCATTAACAAATAAAATTTGACATCATGCATATCCGGAGATCTCTTGCTAAGTGACAAAGGGCATAGTCAAAGAGTTAGGTTTTAAGGATCACCTTAAGTGATGGAGAGGTAAAGGGAAGAAATTACCCAGCTCAGGTTTCGGTAACAGAAGGCATGGCTGACAATGACAGTGTCATGAAAATTAGGGATGTGCAAAAGTCCAGAAATAGGACAGACAGGTTTGCAAAAACAAAGAATAGAGGCAGGAGGGGCAAGACAAAGAAGAAATTTAATTGAGAGCATCACTAGACCAGGAATTGATTATTAATTTAGTCAAAGGTCAGTCATTAACATTAACTAGACAGTACAAGACAGTTAGAGGAAGCAAGTGCTTTTCAATAAAAGTCGCCATAATTCTACCAGACCAGTGGATTGCCCTCAGAGGCAGGACAACTGGCAGCTGTTTAACCTGAGGGTCACCATGCCTCAAGCAAGGGGAGAGGTTGAGAAGGCAGAACCTTTGTGGCGGTAACCTCAGCCTGCACTGGAATTGACTCTGCCTTGCAAATCAGTTTTCCAGCTAACTAACCCCCTTTCTAATGTTTTTCTAATAAGCATCAATTGGGCAATAAGATTAAAAACAAAGGACTGCATTTTGGTTATTCAGGACTCCATGTGAAATACTTGTTTCATTTCACAAACAGGGGACTGGAGGAGCACCAAGGGTTTTGTAGGGGGAAAAAAGTGAGCTGGCAAGTATTTGGCAAGCCTTTTACTTGGGACAGATTAAAGAAACTGCAAGGGAATGGTATGGAGGCAACGGCTGCCAGAAAGAGGCTGGAGTGGGGAGTAGGGCAGCACAACAGCAGTAGGGCAACACTGGGGAGATAGCAGCTTCCAGAGTGGGATGGGGAAGAGGGGGAAAAACTATGAAGGAGAATATTTTTAAACCAGTCAACAGAAGGCAATATTAATAGAGGACTCTATCACTGATGAGTAATGACAATAAAAATACCCTAAAATTCAAAAAAAACATCTTTAGACAAATCATATCAAAGTCCCCTCCAACAGACACTATACAGACCTAGGATCTTATTTTGACTGCTGATGCAAAGGGCTAAGAATCAAGCTGGATGCCACAAAGTATTTCTTCTGCTGTTTTCGCACCATTGTAGTTGACACACAGACATTTGTTGAAACATTTTTGCCAGACACATGTTGAGCGAGGGAGACTTGCAGCATTATTACAAAAGGGTGATGGGTTGAGGGTTTGATAAAATCTAATTTTGAATCATGGATAATCAGTCACCTACAATTTAGAGTCATACGGTTTTACAACACAAACAAATCCTTTGGTTCAACTCGTCCAGGCTGACCAGATATCCTAAATTAATATAATCGCATCTGCCAGCATTTGGCCCATATTCCTCAAAACCCTTCCTATTCACATACCCATTCGGACACCGTTTAAATGCTGTAATTATACCAGCCTCCACCACTTCCTCTGGCAGCTCATTCCATAATGCACTTCCTGTGTGCGAAAAGGTTGCCCCTTAGGTTTAAGCTGAGGGGGGAAACATTTTGAAGGGACCCATGTCCTATAATTTTAGACTTGCCTAGCCTGAGGAAAAGTGACCTTGACTAGTTGACCTATCCAGGTTCATCTTGATTTTAAGCCTTTAAGGTTGCCCCTCAGCTTCTGACGCTCCAGGAAAAATAGCCACAGCCTATTCAGCCTCTCCCTATAGCTCAAACCCTCCAACGTTGGCAACATCCTTGTAAATCTTTTCTAAACCCTTTCAAGTTTCACAACACCTATCCTATTAGCAGGAAGATCAGAATTGAACAGAGTATACCAAATGTAGTACAGCCACAACAGGGCCTCCCAATTCCTATACTCAATGCACTGACTCAAAGGGTAAAAACTAGGACTGCAGATGCTGGAAACCAGAGTCTGGATTAGAGAGTGGTGCTGGAAAAGCACAGCAGGTCAGGCAGCATCCAAGGAGTAGGAAAATCGATGTTTCGGGCAAAAGCCCTTCATCAGGAATAGATCAGCCCTCTATTCCTGATGAAGAGCTTTTGCCCGAAACATGGATTTTCCTGCACCTTGGATGCTGCCTGACCCGCTGTGCTTTTCCAGCGCCACTCTAATCCAGCACTGACCAATAAAGGCAAGCATACCAAACACCATCTTCACTACCCTGTCCACTTTCAAAGAACTATGAACCTGCACTCCAAGGTCTTTGTTCAGCAACACACTCCAGATCCCAAAGTGTACAAGTCCTGCCCTGATTTGCCTCCACCAAAATGCAATACCTCACAGTTATCTAAATTAAACTCCATTTGCCACTCTTTAGCCCGTCAGCTTATATGAACGAGGTCCTGTTGTAGTCTGAAGTAACCTTCTTCGCTTTCCACTACACCACCAATTTTGGCATCATCTGCATATTTACTAACATACCTCGTATGTTCACTTCCAAACTATTTATACAAGTGATCAAAAACAGTGGACCCAGTACTGATCCTTGCAGCACACTAATGGTCACAGGCCTCCAGTCTGAAAAGCAACTCTTCACCACAAGCTAAATTTCTACCCTCAAGCTAAACTTTGTAACTTGATTGAAAAGCTTTCCAATCTTCCTGAAATAGGTCATTTCTCCCCTCCCCCTTCTTTTCTTGGGTAATTAATATCATGACAGAGTGGACACTGAAGTACTTAGGTGAATACAAAAAGAGGACTACCGTAGTTTACTCCCCCTTCAATCTACTTATAGCTTTTAAAATGAGCCTGACAAGTCGAAGAGGGAGTGCAGTACTCGAATTAAAATGAAATTCATTTTATTCATACCTTCTTTCCTGCTTATAAAATAATAAGATGAGGAGGCAGGCAGTCAGTACCACCAACAACACACTGAGCACTGCTCCCACAGCTTTGCTTCTTCTGGACAAACCCTTGATATTATCTCCATTCTGTGACTTATCATCTGGAATCGCAGGATTGACAGATCTGCAGCAAACGGGAAAAATAAATTAGACAGTCTGCACTTATTCAACTTACAAGACTTTTCAACTGACTGCAAAAGTTCCTCATCTACATTTTTTCTGCATATCTACAGTATAGAATCCTGTTAAAAACTAATTCCAGCAAACTACAAGGCCAATCCTATCAATTCATGCACTTTGCCTTATACTTTTTTTTAAAAAGTGAAGTACATCAGAAACTTGCATTTGTGTAGCACCTTCTATACTTTAAAATGCCTGAAACAGTTTATATTCAAAGTACTGTTCAAAGCTACTCACTGTTAAAACATAGGAAACGTAGCACCAAATTGTATACAGAAACCTCCCATAAATAGAAACGTGAAACTGGCCAGATAATCCTCTTGTGATGTCAGTTTTTGGGAGGGTGATGCTAAGGTTTGGAAGAATTACTGGTCAGGTTCCACGGGAGAACTGTCCTGCCTATAATTAAATAGTGGTAGGCGATCAAGTGCATTTCAGGCATGCCTTTGATTAATCTCATCTGAAATGGTGGCACTTCCAACAATAAGACACTTAGCACTGCACTGGAATGCCTGCCTAGATATACATGGAGTATAACTTGAACCCACAGCCTTCCGACTAAAAGTGAATGTACTATACACAAGCACAATTAGTTTGTCAGTGTGAGGATGTTAAGCAAACAAATTGATAATTTCCTCTGGAAAGCAAAGGTCTCATACTTTGTATCCTGGGGGCATTGTTTTGTTGCTTACCATGTAGACATTGTCAGTCTTACATTACCATTTTTGGTTCAACCTTATATATCATATGGCTATCAAGCTTTCAGTTACACAGATTTAGCTTTCCTTTGGGTTAAAGCATGAAATAGGACCTCCTGGTCTCCAACTATACACTCTACTTATGTACTTTATTATTTGTGCAAGACTTCTACTATAGTTCATCTAAAAATGAAGGGTCAAATTTGTATTTTTTGAGTAATTAAATTTGGAGATTTTATTTTACAAGCAAAATCTCTTTTTGCAAGCTGCAAACCTCTGCCATATGGCCAACTGCACACATTAATTTGTTAATGCCTTTCATTTTCACACCTTACATATAAGTCAGTCAGAATGCATTTCCATTCTCTATTCCCATTTATAATGTTTGATGTAATACAAAACACATTTCAATATCCAAAATGAAGTACACTCTTGAAGGAGAAAACTTTAATATAATCTTGGGAAATAAATGCATATTATTTGCAAAAATACTTAAACAAATACAGTTAAAAATCACAACACCAGGTTAGAGTCCAACAGGTTTATCTGGAAGCACTAGCTTTCGGAGCACCGCTCCATCAGTATATTTTATTCCACAACCACCTGAAGGAGCAGCGCTCCGTAAGTTAGTGCTTCCAGATAAACCTGTTGGATTATAACCTGGTGTTTTGTGATTTTTAACTTTGTCCACCCCAATCCAACACTAGCAATACCAAACCATGATGACCAAACAAATACATGTTGAGTGAGATTAAGTTTAAAAGCTTTGAAAGCTTCCATAGATTTTTAAAGATGGTTCTTAGTCCAGTACAATAAAAATTTAGTAATTACGAAAATGTAGAAGCAGGAAAACTGAAAAAAAAATCAAGTCAGTCTTTCTGGAGAAACTCACGTTAGTGCACAGACTGTTGATGTGTACCAGGTAAACAGATACTGGCAGTCTGAAGTTTCATGAAGGAAGTCTGGGTTCCCTTCCCCTGTCAATTCACTACAGTGAAGTATTATAGTGGATGAGACATTCTTGGATTTGTCGCGGCCACACACCGAGTTAGAAGAGAAAACTATATCCAGGTCATCATCTGGAAACAAAAGCGAATAGAAATGAAAAGCTACATCACCAGATCAATAAAGGCCTCCATATTATAGGTGGTCACCTGTGTTGGAAATACTGTTGTTAATCATGTTACAAAAACATAGGGAAAATGCTAACATGAGGATTGAAGTTGAAGAACATTTCGGGGGGGCGCTGGGGGAGAAGAGAGATGAGATGAAAAGAAAAGAAACATTTGATTTAGGTATAATTAAGAGCTTTTATGATTGAGATATTTGCCAAGGGGAAGTACACCATCAACACTTAAATAAAAACATGATACCCATCAGGATTTTTAAACCACAAAGTTGTTGCAGGAAGAATTGAAAATTAGTTATTGAAGCAAATGTCAGATGCACCAAGATGAAGGTACATTATGTCACCATCCTCTTCAACACACTGCTTGTAATATCAGGCCCAATGAAGCACATTACGGACAAGGCGACAGAACTAACGAAATCCATGTTCAATCTATTTTCCATGATCAATACGCTTTCAAAAAAGAAGAGCAGCTTATTTCTTAACCTTCTAAGGCATGGACAAATAAAAAAACAAAGATTTTTGTGGATTTAAACAGAAGTATCTACATTCATGCTTTTATTCCAAAAATCTAATTTGTTGTGTAAATATATTTATTAGCAATTTTTTTAACTTTACAAACAAAATTATTGTAAAAAAATCACAAATATTAGTATAAAAGAAAATATACAAATTACAATACAACTACTATCTACTAACTACTAACCTACCCTATAATACAAAGCAAACTCTAACACTGTGTAAAGCAACACCAAAAAAAGAGCAAAGCAAAAAAACCCCACAAAATACAGAACAGCTATGCTCGGCGGAAGGCTCCCAAACATCGCATTCATACCCATATTAACTCAGGAGGCCCCCTCCAGGGCCCAGGGCTTGACAAATCTAGTCATCCTGGTTAAACAAATGCTCGAGTTAAGATAATTGATAAATCTGTATCCAAATAACTCAAGTAGGGCTGCCATGTCTTATAAAAATTGTCTATTGTGTGGTGCACCATGTTTATGAAAACATCCAAGGGAATGTGCTCCATAAATAATTTCTGCCATCCCAGCAAGCCCGGCAGGTTCTCAGACATCCAATTCATCAGAATATTCTTCCTTGCACAGTATGCAAGAATATTAAATAGTTTCTTCCCATGCCTGTCTAAAGATGGTAAATTCAGTAGACCAAAGAGGAGAGATATTGGGTATACTTTGACTTCAGTCCTCAATACCCTCCCTATCTCTCCCGCCACAGCGCTCCAATAAACACGGAGCCTGTGGCATGTCCAGAAGCAATGGGTAAGAGTACCTACACTTATTTTACATTTGGGGCATACTGAAGATTCCCTGGTTTTAAACTTCGCCAGACGGTCTGGTGCCAGATGAGCCCTGTGCAGAACTTTTAACTGCATAATGCATGTCCTGTTAAGATTGAGATCTTTGGAGTATTCTCCCAGGTTTCAGACGATATCTCCATTCCCAGCTCTTGCTCCCAGACCTCTCATAACCGGTTAATATCCTGCCAGGCCCTGCCACCCAGCAGGCGATAAAGGGCACTAACCGAAAGGTGTTTGTGGAACGTAGCAACCACCTCTCTGTATCGGGCTTATAGGGCGTAGTGAGAAGCATAGTCTTCTTCTGGATGAAATCCCTAACCTGAAAAAAACGGTAAAGGTCTCTGCAGGGCAACCTGTATTTGCGGCCCGTTGCTCAAAAGACATCATAACTTCCCCTTCAAACAAGTCTCCCAAACTAGAAACTCCTCTCCCTGTCCATAGTTTGAACCCTGAGTCCATCATCCCTGGTCAGAACCCTGGCATGCTAACTATAGGTGTAAGTGGTGAAGTCTTGGATAAACAACCCTCACTATGACGCATCGCCCTCCATGCCTTGACTGTACTAATGTCAATGGGGTTCCGGCAGTGGTCCGTAACTGTCCTCATCTTATCCATGAACAACAGGTTAATAAGAGGGCACTTTGCTTGGGAGGCCTCAATATCCAGCCATATTGAGTCTGGATCGTTACCTACCCAATCACAGACAAAGGACAGCAGGGAACTCAATTGATACCTTCTGATGTCTGGGAAATCAACTCCTCCCCCTCCTCGAGGCAACTGCAATTTAGTAAGTTTGATGAGGGACCACCCACGATGGAACAAAGGACAAAGGAACCAAACCACCCCATAAGCTACCGCAGCGTTGACCTGGGAAACATTATAGGGAGCATACACATGGGATAAAGCAAACGAGGAAGAACATTCATCTTAAGGAGATATATTTGGCCCAGCCATGAAATTGGAAGAGCCTTCCATCTCTGGAGATCTCGCCTAATATTGTCGAGCAATGAGCAAAGTTAGTCCGAAATAACAGATCAAACTTGGGGGTAATAAAAATGCCTAGGTATCGGAACTCTGCCCGTGACCATTTAAAAGGGAACTTAGAGCCACCTTCAACTTCTGGCACATCCTTAAGGTTCCCCAAAGGCATAGCCTCCGATTTTGCAAAGTTAATCTTATATCCTGAAATAGACCCAAATGAATTGATACATTGTATCAAACTGGGTACGGAGGTGATCAGGTTCGATAAAAACAGAAGGATATTATCTGCGTACAATGTAACCTTGTGTGCTCTTGATCCCACTTCCGGAATGGTTATGTGGACATTCTGACGAATAGCCTCTGCCAGTGGCTCTATCACCAATGTAAACAACAACGGTGAGAGGGGCAGCCTTGCCGACTACCCCTACCAATCATAAAATTCCCAGACTTCACCCAGTTGGTGGCAATATAAAACCTCCACCCACCTAGCAAAGACTCCACCCAACCCAAACAGTTCTAAGACACAAAAAAGATACGTCAATTCCACCTGGTCAAATGCTTTCGCTGCATCTAAGGAAATCACCAACCCCTGAATCGATCGCTGCTGACAAACTTGGACCACATTCAGCAACCTTTTAATATTATTAGAGGACCTACGGCCCCTTATAAAACCTGTCTGGTCCTCTCTAATAATATGGGGCAACACCCTTTCCAATCTCAGCGCCAGGATCTTGGATAGAATCTTGAAGTCTGAATTTACTACAGAGATGGGCCTGTATGAGGCACAATCCTCAGGAACCTTCCCCTTCTTAAGAATTAAGGAAATATTAGCTTCTCTCAAAGATGGTGGCAGGTGTTCATGCATATAGGAGTGATTGTACATCTCCAACATCGGCCCTGACAGAATCCCTATAAACTCCTTATAAAACTCACCTGGAAGACCATCAGGGCCAGGCGCTTTCCCACTCTGAAGTTGCTTAGCTGCCTCCTGTATTTCCTGAACTATCAAGGGGGCATTAAGAAGAGAGGCCTGTTCCAAGGTTACCCCTGGGAGGTCCAGGTTCTTAAAAAAATTCTCCATTTTAGCACTCCTGTCTTCGCAACCTTCAGACCGATACAATTCAGAGTAAAAGCTCCGAAAAGCCTCATTAATCTTTTTAGCATCATATGTAAGGACCCTGTCTGATTGCAGTAATGGTAAAAACAATGACTGCAGATGCTGGAAACCAGATTCTGGATTAGTGGTGCTGGAAGATCACAGCAGTTCAGGCAGCATCCAAGGAGCTTCGAAATCGACGTTTCGGGCAAAAGCCCTTCATCGTTATTCCTGATGAAGGGCTCTTGCCCGAAACGTCGATTTCGAAGCTCCTTGGATGCTGCCTGATTGCAGTAATGGATTGGGGAGCACGCTTTTTCCTAGTCACGTATGGTAAATACTTTCCTGGCCTATCGCCATATTCGAACAGCCTCTGCCTAGCAAAAGCAAGTTCTTTCTTTGCGTTTAGTGTCAGTATTGAATTCAAGGCAGCCGAAGGGCCGCGATCCACTGTAGCTTAGTCACCGAAGGCTGCGCAAAATGTGCTGCCTCTGCGGCTTTCAATCGCGTCTCAAGTAGATGCTGCTGTTCCTCCTGTCGTTTCCGGCTAGCCAAATAGGAAATAGCTAATCACCTAGCAAAGGCCTTAGCAGTCTCCCATAGCACGGATGGACTTCTAGCTGTGCCTGAGTTAATAGTCAAGAATTCCTGAAACTCCTTCAAAACGTATTGCACAAATTTGTAATTCTTAAGGAGAAAAGGGTCCAAATGCCAATGTCACAAGCCTAGCCCTTTACTCTTGGCCTTAACCTCAAGTATACTGCTGCATGATCAGAGATAGCTATATTCCCAATTTTACAACTCAATCGAATCCAGAAGGGCCAAGGGAGCCAGAAAGAGGTCAATCCTTGTGTGACATTTACGTAGGTTTGAAAAATAAAGGTGAAGTCCCTGCTGGTAGGGTGAAGACATCTCCAAATATCCACCAGCCCCAACTCCTCGCGTAGGTCAACCACCTGCTTGGCCTGCGAAGAAATAGTTGGAGGCCCACAAGGTCCACTGTCGGATCCAAAAGACAATTAAATCCCCCCCCCCCCCCCCCATAATAATGTGCCGTGTTCCAAAAGCACTCAACTTAGAGAAAGCATTAATCAAAAATTTGAGGGGATGCGCCGGACAGTAGACGTTTAAAATGCCATATTCCTCCCCATGCAGCAGGGCTTTAAGTATCACAAACCGGCCCTGCTCATCTTTCACCTGCTCTAATAATGTGAATGGAAGATTTTTCTGGATAACTACTGCCACCCCCCTACTTTTAGTAGGAAAGGATGTAAAGAATACCTGGTCATAACCCCCCTATTGTAATTTCAGGTGTTCCCCATTATCAAGATGGGTTCCCTACAACAAAGTGATATCAATCCTTTCCCTCTTAAGGCTAGAAAGCACTTTTTCCTTTTAATAGGTGAATGACTTCGCTTAATGTTCTAGGTGCACCATTTAATAAGACACTTAGCCATATCCCTTTCAGACACCCTTGAACCCCTTGGAGGGAGAACCCTGCTTACAAAGCACCAAGCATAAGTAAATAAAGACTCAATCGAAAAACTATATATACAAAAACTACTCTAACTATAAAACAATTACTACCAAACAACTACAAAGGAAACCAACTACAGAACCTTGAATGGAAGACTCTTCCCATGCCCTTAGGGGGCACTCACCCTACCCACCCCCTCCTTCACAGCTCCTTCAAACCTGGACTGTGCCCCAGCCTTAGGCCAGAAAAAAAACATGATCCTTAAATCAACATAAAAAAGAGACACAGTCAGGATGAGAACTCCACCCATCTCTGGCTTCATGACACCCCGACTTGTTACTAAAAGAGAAGCAGAACAAACAAAAAAAAGGGAGACACAACAAAGAACATATACAAAATTTCCCATCAGAAAATCCACTTATTAAAAAAAATAGGAACTTATTCCAAAGTCTTTTCCCCCTTTCCAAAAAAGGAAATTATTAGGGAGAAAGGAACGAATTAAAAAAAGGGAAAACATGGGGAAAAATAGAAAAGAGAACAAACATTAACCATATTCTTCAGGCCAATCCGTCTATTTTAAAGTGCCCACAAAGTTTTTAAGCCTTATTCGCCGAGTCAAATGTATAAACTGAGTCCTTGTGGCTGAAACGAAGTACTGCAGGGTATCGCATGGAGTACTGGATGACCAGGTTCCTCAGCCTCTTTTTAACTTCATCGAAGGACTTCCTCTTTCAGATTACAACTGCTGAAAAATCCTGGAAAAACATGATTTTTGACCCTTTGTACAGCGCCTGTGGATCTTTTCCCAGGGATCTGGAAGTTTATGACTTTTTGCTTGTCCTTATGAGTGAAAGTGCACTAGGACCGGGTGGGGATACTGGACTGGCCCTGACCTGTGCACTAACCCGATACGCCCTTTCAATCTGTAGCCTGCTGGACTCTATGTGAAGGCCCAAAAGCTTCGGCAGCCAGCGGGCTGCTCACCTTCTGGGAGCCCGACAATTCAGAGATTTATCCTCAGACCTCAATTTGAAGTCGTTGATATGGTTTCAGAAGGCCCGCACCTCTCGCTCCAGCACCTGGTTCAGACTGGATGAGGACCCCCATCCAGCTTCTGAGGCTTTAGTTCCTTCACCTCCACCAGCCTCTCCCAGAGGCCCTGGATCTCCTACTCGTGCTTCTGAAGCATGGATGTGATAGGTTGGACCTTGGCACGAATCACCCCACGGATCTCCTCGATTGCAGCCCCAACTTTCAAGGCAAGTCTCTCCATCGCTGCCACAGCCAATTCCTGAGTGTCTGTCAGGTCCCCACGGGGGGTTCAGGAGAGGCTGCTGCAGTCTCTGGTATTGTAGGTGCTGCAGGGGAGTATCCTCCCTGCTGCTGTTTGCTTGCTCCTTTTCCTTTCGGCATCCTTCTCACTCCCAAATATTAACAAATATGTTCCGTAAAGTTTTAATCTAAGATTTCCACCAGATAAGTTCGCCAGGGGTGGCAAAAAACACCAGTATGCCTTGGCTGTTAGGCAGAGCCGTCCACAGCAGTTCTACAGAATCGCCGCCATCTTGCAGAGTCATCCAAAAATCTAATGTTAAATCAATCATGCACCCAGATATACAAACACAGGCAAGGAAGGCCCAGTGAAGGAGAAAATTTAGACAAGATGCAGGTACAGTTACAACATTCAAAAGACATTGGACAGGTATATGAACAGGAAAGATTGAGAGGAATATGGACCAAATGGGACTTGTTTAATTTGGAAAATTTGGTCAGCATGGACAAGTTGGACTGAAGAGTCTGGTTCAGTGCTGGATGACTGACTAAGAATGATTCATAATTCACATGACTGGCTTGTCTTGGAGGAAAAGCACTAAGGCTGATGAAAGCTTTTTCACCTTCCATAGTGTCTCATTCAAGGGATTCAATAGCTAAGCTCATAAAATAAACTGTTGCAGGATTGTCTTCAAGAGATGGACTTCTTGCACATCACAAAAGGTAGTTACTTGCAATCTAAACTGTTACTCAGAGGCTAGTATTGATGGATTCTGAAAGGAACAGACTGAGACCTTGTGACGTAACTGTTTTTCAGGTGATCCCTACCTTTGTTTCAGAAAGGCCTATTCCTGTCAGAACATCTTTGAATGTTATCAGATGTGTAGTGACACCTCTTAATCTGGAATGCTTCTTTTTGTCCTTTCAAGGAGGAGGGACAGTCTTGGAACGACAAATCAAGACAGATTGTCCTCAGATTTGTTTTACAGTCCAAGATTTTAACAGAAGTCAAGGAAGAATGTTCCACCAATTAAGTTTTAAAAGTTGTGAATATGACATCCTTTTAAGATCGATGATACAAGGGTGCTTGCAACAGTGCAATGAAGTTTCACCTCAGTGTCGAGAAAGGATTGATATTGCAATTGACTGCAGTGCTCTTTGTTGGGCACAGTGGCGAGCTGGAGTGCTGCTCAATTAACAAAACTAAAAGGGTATTCATTGACCTCACCCCTCCCCAAATTGGAAACAAAGCACCCAAGAACAAACATTTTAATTCAGCTGATGTAAAGAGTTGAGATTGGGACACATTGGGGTGTGAAGACAATTGCTTATTTCGTGTTTCAAATTCAGAATTTGAAAGAGTTCTATAAATATTTAACAGTATCTCCATTTCTCCTCCCTAATAGGGTCTGTTTTGTTGTTCATGAAATTTATTACATCGGTGCTTAAAACCTTGTCACAAGTTTTAATTTTAAAAGAGCTTTGAAATCATAATGAGATGGGGAAATTGAAATTATTAACTTTCAGTGATTCTCTACTCAGAACCACAGAGTAACTTATGCCAAAACCCCAAATGACAAACAGCATCTCCAGGATTTCTGTACTAATGTAATACATGGCTCACACCCTAGTTAAGGAACTTTAGAGGGGCAATGAGAGTGAATGCCAGCAATACATTCCCTGTCCTGCCTTACTATAACCTCTGGCAAATTCAAATGTTGAATTCAATGAGATATATGACCTGGATCAAAAGCTCTGTTAACGTTCCATTGATTTTTAACCCAAACATAAGATAATTCCATACACTACACATATATTGGATGATAAGCATGAGTTTCTGGAGTGCTTTACAATTGTTAGTTCATTCTGAAGCACATGGAACAAATTTGCTGAGGTTGAGTGGAACATTATATGAGAAGGCATGACTGTATGTAGGCAATGGATTGTCTTTAAAGAATTAGTAAGTTTGCAGATGACACCAAAATTGGAAGTGTAGTGGACAGCAAAGAAGGTTACTTCAGATTACAACGGGATCTTAATCAGGTGGACCAATGGGCTGAGAAGTGGCAGATGGAGTTTAATTCAGATAAATGAGAAGTGCTGCATTTTGGGAAAGCAAACCTTAGCAAGTCTTATACGCTTAATGGCAAGATCCTGACGAGTGTTGCTGAACAAAGAGACCTTGGAGTGCAGGTTCAGAGCTCCTTGAAAGTGGAGTCGCAGGTAGGTAGGATAGTGAAGGCAGTGTTTGGTATGCTTTCCTTTATTGGTCAGAATATTGAGTACAGGAGTTGGGAGGTCATTGTGCAGCTGTACAGGACATTGGTTAGACCACTTTTAGAATATTGTGTGCAATTCTGATCTCCTTCCTATCAGAAAGATGTTCTGAAACTTGTAAGGGTTCAGAAAGATTTACAAGGATGTTGCCAGGGTTGGAGGACTTGAGCTATAGGGAGAGACTGAACAGGCTGGGGCTGTTTTCCCTGGAATGTCAGCGGCTAAGGGGTGACCTTAGGAGGTTTATATCATCATGAGGGGCATGGATAGGATAAATAGACAAAGTCTTTTCCCTGGGGTGGAGGAATCCAGAACTAGAGGGCATAGGTTTAGGGTGAGAGGGGAAGATATAAGAGAGACCTAAAGGGCAACTTTTTCATGCAGAGTATGGTATGTGTATGGAATGAGCTGCCAGAGGAAGTGGTGGTGGAGAGTAAAATTGCAACATTTAAAAAGGCATCTGGAAGGGTATATGAATAGGAAGGGTTTGGATCTGGGCCAGGTGCTGGCAGGTGGGATTAGATTGGGTTGGGATATCTGCTCAGCATGGACAATTTGGACCAAAAGGTCTGTTTCTGCCCTGTACATCTCTATGACAGACTCTATAATTTTTGCATGACTTCGAGCAACTACATATGCTGTCAACTATGGCTAACAAAGTTAAAAATCACAACACCAGTTATAGTCCAACAGGTTTAATTGGAAGCACAGTAGCTTTCGGAGCGACGCTCCTTTATCAGGTGATGAAGGAGCATCGCTCCGAAAGCTAGTGTGCTTCCACTTAAACCTGTTGGACTATAACTGGTGTTGTGTGATTTTTAACTTTGTACACCCTAATCCAACACTGGCATCTCCGAATCATGGCTAACAAAGGAAGTTTAGGATTGCATAAGATTAAAGATGCGGCCTACAAAGTTGCTAAAAATAGCAATAATTCTGAGGGTTGGGAGAATTTTAAAACAACAAAAAGGAGGACCAGAAAGCCAAAAAAGGAAAGAGAACAGATTATGAATGCAATATAGTAACAAAAAAAAACCTAAAAACATTTAGATATGTAAAAAGGAAATAATTGCCAAAAATGAATGCGGGTCCATTAAAGAAAGTCAAGAGAACTTAAAGGTGCAATAGAGAAATAGTAGAAGTTAAATGATTTATTAATGTCGGCTTTCACTGAGGAACATCCCAGAAATCTCCCAGAACGAGAGATCCAAATGGCTAGGGAGAATAAGGAGTTAAAGAAATTAGCAGAAGACAAATGTATGGGAGAAACAAATTGAGCTAAATTAAATAAATCTGGGGATTTATTAACTGATGGCCTTCCTCCTCAAGTGAAGGAAGTTGCCAGAGATTGATGCACTGGTGATTATCTTCCAAAATTCTGTAGTTTGGAGTCTGCGGAGGTGCAGGCATTCAGAAACAATTACAAAGAACACTGCCTAAATCTACCCTATTTAAGTAATTTACAAGTTTTTAAAAAAAGAGAATTGCTCATTCTTCAAAATTCTGGAAAATACAGGCAGTTCTGCTATAACATTACAGTTGTGTTCCTCTGCAAGTCGCGCTATAGAAAATCACGCTGTTAGAAGATCACTATATATATATTTTTTAAAAATCACTATACCATTCCGTAGAAAGTTCACATTATCCAAGCAGTGTCCACAAATTTTTCAATTGTGTTTAGTCAATTCGCATTGACAAAATGCATGTTATACCTGAACCACCTTATCCCCAATTTGCATCAGCTGTCTAAATGCAGGCAAGATGTGTCCCGCTGCCTGGGGAGTCTAGAATGAGGGTGCACAAATAAAAATAATGTGGCACCACTTAAGTCTAAGAGGAGAAATTACTCTTCCCAGAGAGTTGTAAACCTTTGGGATGCTTTATCAGATGGCTACGGAAATTCAGTCCGAGTATGGCTACGATAGAGATTGATAAGATTTTTGAATACCAGTGGTGTTAAGGGCTGTTAAGTGAAGACTTGAGTAAAAGGCAAAGTGTTCAATCAGCCACAATCATATTGAATGGTGGAGCAGGTATGACAGGCTGAGGGCTTACTCCTGTCCCAATGTCAGACAAGTTGACAAATGAATTGAAAGTTACAACATAGCAGCCATTGTGAATCATTAACCAAGATGATAAGAAGGGTGTTGTGAAACTTGAAAGAGTTCAGAAAAGATTTACAAGGATGTTGCCAGCTTCAGAGGGCTTGAGCTATAGGGAGGCTGAATAGACTGGAGCTATATTCCCTGGAGAGTCATAGGCTGAGGGGTGACCTTAGAGATTTATAAAATCATGAGGGTCATGGATAGGGTAAATAGACATGGCCTTTTCCTTGGGATGGAGGTGTTCAAAAATAGTGTGCATAGATTTAAAGTGAGAGGAGGAAGATTTAAAAGGGACCTAAGGGACAACTTTTTCATGGAAGGTGGTGAGTGTATGTAATGAGCTGCCAGAGGAAATTGGTACAATTACAACATTTAAAAAGGCATCCGGATGGATATATGAATCGAAAGGGTTGAGGGATATGGACTAAATGCTGGCAAATGGGACTACATTAATTTAGGATATCTGGTCACAATGGATAATTTGGACTGAAGAGTCTGGTTACACGCTGTAAATACTATGACTATGATCTTACAAAATAAAATTAGGCAAAAAAAACAATATGGAAGCAAAACAAATCAAAGCATCCTGGATACACATTAGATGTTCAAGTTTTGAAGTTAAAAGGAACAAACAAGTGTTTTCTAAAGAAATTTTAGGCAGTGTTAAACTGGGTAAGATGCAGGACTCTTAAGATGCGTAATCAATTACATTTATGCAAAACAGTGTTGACAAACTAAAAATAGATTGACACTGTTGAAGTGTTGACCGGTGTAGAAAATTAGTTGGAAAGGAAGATTGAGTGCCTAAGCTACCAGTGGCAATTAATAAAGATGGAAATAAGAACAAAGATGTACCATAAGTGTATTTCTCAGGAATGATAGGGCAAAGTTATAGGGAGTGTATATGCTTGGAAAAAATGGTAACAGAGAAATAGCAAGGCAAAGAACTTTGCGATGTGACAGGTTGGGCTGAAGAGAGACAAGAAACCATAGAGCGCACTGGTTATCAACATCCTCACAAATTACAGATTTGACAGGTGTCATGAATAAAGACATGATAAGCTTTTGTTGAAAAACCAACCAGACACAAAAAGCTTAGCAAATATGGCTGCTACAAAGTCACTTGATGACATAACTGCAAACAGACACTTCCAGACACAAAGATACTTGAATGAGACATTTATAAACAGACAATGGAGGTGAGAATTCAAGATTCAGAGAGGACAGCAGACAGGGAAAAGAAATTCAAAAGGGATTCAGCTTAATTTATCATTATTTGTGTGAAACCTTAATTCCTCAAAATCAACAGACAATGATTCGGAATGTTGAACAGTATTTTAAAAATGTGACTAGGAACAGCCGGTGTGCAGAAATTTCAAAGTGTAGGCTTAAAGAGGCTCCCTCAGAAGAGTTTCGGTTGGGGAGGATGAAAACAAGCACAAACCAATTATTATTTTGTGGAAGTCAGCCAGTGTGATATGCTGAAACCAAATGTGGAAACCTTCTTGCCCTCAAAATCTGTCGTCTTGCTGGTCCATTAATACAAGAAATATTAAATATTCAACTAACTACTACAGCTCTTTGGTCTGACTTCATATTAACCTCTTCATTTTAGCAACAATGAACTCAAGCAACAGGCCCAAAGAAAGTGTCCAGACACTTAAGGAAAGTATTTACTTGCCGTATCAGTACTTGAAATTTGAGATCAAGATTATTTGTTAATGACATAACCTTTTCTTTAAAAAATGGAAGCACCTTATGAATAATTTTAATAAGCTCACCACTAGCCTGTTTAAATTTTTATGGTTGGTCTACATTTAATAAAATTTGAAATGATTCAAGTTATCTATAGTTCATTAACCACATGGTGGACATGCCTAGTAGTTCTTACACAAGCTTTAAACAAATAAACCCAGAAGTCTAATTCAGAAATCATTGGCAGGTACATCACTACCTCTTTTGACTTTGTCTAAATTGAGATGGATTCTGGACATTCTGGGATTTTATTGGGATGAATACATATTTGCAAACGGTGGCACAGTGGTTAGCACTGCTGCCTCACAGCGCCAGAGACCCGGGTTCAATTCCCGACTCAGGCGACTGACTGTGTGGAGTTTGCACGTTCTCCCCGTGTCTGCGTGGGTTTCCTCCGGGTGCTCCGGTTTCCTCCCACAATCCAAAAATGTGCGGGTCAGGTGAATTGGCCATGCTAAATTGCCCGTAGTGTTAGGTTAAAGGGGTAAATGTAGGGGTATGGGTGGGTTGCGCTTCGGCGGGTCGGTGTGGACTTGTTGGGCCGAAGGGCCTGTTTCCACACTGTAAGTAATCTAAAAAAAATCTAACAAAAATATTCTACACTTCACAGGCATCCTTTAACTAGTATACTCCCTTGTAACGTATCTCTGACAAGTTGACAAATTCAGTTTTTGTGAAGAAACAGTGGACAGCCTTTCAAACAAAGGAAGATTGACGACAACATCTGAACTACGTGACATAGGAAACGAGGCATATAAATGCTAAATAGATCATCAGGGAAGAGAGGGGTCAGAATTCTTTTTTAACACAGATACAGATTTTCTTACATCCCTGCATAACCTTCTGCCACACCATACTGACAACACCAATGCATACTTCAGTTTACTCCTAGCTAACAGCTCATGGTGGAAATGTGCTCATCTTTGCAAACTATGGTACTTCAAGACAAAGTTGGACAAAAAAAAAAACCCATAAACCCAAACATGCGATCAAACTTCATGCCAACAGATGTTGAGGTAAAGGATCACAAACAGGAACAGGAGGATGGGAGTTTGTTCCACTATTCAATAAAATTATGACTGATCTACTTCAATATTATTTTGTTGCACTATCCCCATATAGCTGATGGTTTTAGCGTGTAGAAATCTGTCAGTCATTACCATATTCAATAACGGATTCCAAAATCCTGTCGGGTACAGAATTTCAAAGATTAACAATCCTTACTGCCCTGGATTCACCCCTAGCCAGGGGAGACATTCTGCATCAACCCTGTCAAAGTCTTTAAGAATTTGGTATGCTCCCACAACCTTACCTCTATTTTATAGATTTTAGAAGACTAACCAAATGTTTCACAACTTTCCTTATATTACAATCACTCCCTTCCTGGAATTAGTATTGCTGCACTCACTCAATGGCAAGTACACCTTTCTGTAGGGTATGGCGAGCAAAACTGCTCACAATTCTCCAGGTGTGGTCTCACCAAGGTCCAATACAACTGCTGTAAGCCATCTTTACTACAATAACATACCAGTGCTTTCTTAATTGTTTGTTGTACTTGCATGTTTAACTTTCAGTGACTCTCAACTGACATCCAAATCCTTTTGATAGTCAACATTTCTCAGGATTGATAAAAAGACACTTTTTTCAGTAAGTGGATAACCTCATATTCCTTCGCATTGTATCCCACTTGCTTTCCCCACTCACTTAGCTTATTTAATTTCCTCTGAAGCATCTTTGCATTCTGTGATGCTGCTACTTTAACAAGGTTACATTGCCCTTGGTTTTTTTTCCAAAAAGGGGTTGTAAAAGGCAGGAGGTTCCAATTTGTCTGGGATTAGATCACTGATTACAGCTGACAGCTACTGCCTAAGGCAACAAGCAGGGAAAAAGCTTTTAGGTTTTTTAAAAAAACTTATACAAAGAAAGGGGAGTGGCCAGTTCTCCCAGTTCAAGGATTTTTCTAGTTTGGTTTTTAATTTTCAGCTAAGGGCCTAGAGAAACAGCTGCAGTGGAAGAGGTTCCACGTTTCAGCCAATGATCCCGAGTTGATCATCTCTGCAAACTCTCTCTCTCTCGTAAGAACCTGCGTTTGAATTTACCTTTTTGCCAAGGTGTTTATATGGGGATGCTGAAGAAAATTGGAATAGATTAAATTATTCTATATTATGTTTTCTTTTGCTTATGCTTCATTCAGTAATCTGTAAATAATTGGTTTTGTTTAAAACTGAGTGGTTTGACCATCTGCATCACTCCTGGAATATCCACTCTACACCTGCTTAAAACAACTAGAAACGTTAGGTCTGGGCTACCTTCCCGAACTGTTTTGAGTGGGTCTGACCTGGTCCATAAAATCATCCCCTCAATTCACACTTGACTTTGCACTTCTCAGATGAACAGACATTTACCAATATTTTATCAAAAAGAACTGTGGATATTTAAGATTGAAACAAAACAAACTGCTAGAAAAAAAACTAGGTCTGGCAGCATCTGTGGAAAGCAAGCAAAATTAATCATTTTTAGTCAAGTGAGTCCAACCTGAGAAGGGCCACTCTGCTTTCTCTCCACATATACTGCCAGATCTGTATTTTTCCAGCAATTTAGTTTTGTCGCACTGTTGTTTAGACTCCAGATACCAGACTCCTTCCTGCCATAAAATCAAAATACTGCAGACACCAGAAATCGAAGTGTGGTCAGGTGGCCAGCAGGAGCAATGGCTATGAGGCTGATTAAGAGCTACAATCAAGCATGTCAGGAACTTTGGTCAAGTAGGTTATACGCTGACCTCTGTTAAAACTGCACCCAAGACATACTGTGGCCTGTCTTTTCCTACGTTGACCGAATAAGGGATGTGCCAGTGGTCTGCTGGACTTACGGAACGTGGTATGTGGCTGGATACGACTTGGTATAAATCTGTGGGAGTTGCTTACCAGCAAACTCCATTTATTGGAGTTGAATGGCGTGATCAGGATTTAGTCAATTTATTGACCGAGTATCAGAGAAGTTTCTGAAAATGAGCACATTCTGGAATAAAAATTAGCAGAATAAATAAAGATTGCCTAGGAGTCATCGTCTTCAAGACTCAAAAATTGAAAAGCACAGGACCTGAAGTTATCTTCAGAGAAGAGCGAGCTATGAGCCAAGATCTACACAGGACAAAGTTGGCCACTCTGCTCAAATTGGGATAGTATTTGTTTCAAGCCAAACTAGAGTTAAAGTTACAGAGTTAGGGTTAAATGTGGGTTAAAGTAAGGTAAAGTGAAGTTAAATTGGGAGTTAAAGTTGAAATTGAAATTTAAGTTACATGAATTAAGCAAATGTTGAAATAAATATATATTTCATACTGAATATTGGTGCTGAAAGAGTTATAAAGGGGTTTGAGTTGATTGCCCCCTGCCCCCGCTACCTTTTGTCTGTCATACACGGGAAGAACACCTGGAGAAGATTGAATATTCCTTTTGGACAATGCAAGATTAAAATAGGAAGAATTGAAAAAGCTCAGTGGGTCTGGTGGCATCCATAGAGGGAGAAACAGATAACGAGTCCAGTAAGATGGACTCCTTTCCATTATGGCCTAGATTTACACTGAACTCAAAGGATTGAAATTTTTACAACATCTAAACGATATGGGCATTGGCAAGGTAATGGGGAAAGTAAAGCTAATTAAGAAATAAGATTCTCAACATTGAGGAAAAGTTCATTCTGCAACAGAATTTTGCATGGCGAGATAAGAATCGCACTAATGAGTGGTAAAAGGTTGACTTGCATGTATTTACACATTTTTATCACCTAAGCTTATCTGATTGAATATAATTTCCTTTGGCCCCTTGCACTGGTTAGAAACTAGACGGTGATAATTCCTGATATGATAGTCAGCAGGTACCTAGCAGCTCAGGTCATTACTTGCTCCTTTGGGCCTCCAACATGGGTAACAGACCGCCAACATTTCCAGGTAGGGTCCAGGAGCAATGACCAACCACACTCCTTGTCCAGAGACTGGCACTGGACACCAGCCACATCATGGCATACTTCCAAGCCACACAGAATGCAATTCTCTACTTCAATACTCCATTTTGAAGTGCGCTGCCACCTTTCCTTGCAATTCAGTTGCTGTGACTGTTTGCAGGCAGTGACAAGTACCTATCTCATGGATTGGACCAGGCCTCATTTTAGAACTTGCTCTCTTAGCACACACCCACTCACTTTGTGCCTACTTGAATGCTCACATCATTGCTCTTTCACACTTTGCTGCATTAGTCTGAATTTAAAGGCATGTAGTACTTCGGTTTTGCTTTGCCATTTAGTGCAAACAAAAAGCCTGACAAGCTTGTCATAGCTGTCAGTGATCTATCAAGAGGGTGGACCCATTGCCGTACAGCACTGAAAAACATAAATATCATAACTACACTATATTAGCATCTTATGTCACAAGAACACTGCACATTTCAAACAAATAGCTGTGTCTAAGTCTCAGGGGAGTAGTTTTCAGTCAAGGGAAACTCTCTTCTCTGCCGTGATCCAGCCACAGTCAAAGGCATTGTTTAAGTTGAGTCCAAGAGCTTGAGCATGGTCAGTCAGCCGCTTGAGGAAGTCTAGGTCAGAGGTTCCATATCACTTAAGAACAGCCACGATAAGTCAGTTCTTTAAGTCCAATGCAAGCAGTCCAGGAATTCACAGAGAAAGTCAGTCAAGGGTCCAGTCACACATCACTTAGGGCTATCCATTCAAAGTTAGTCAGTCAACGGGGAATGGATTGCAACCTGACCCAAGGGTCAGCTCAATGGATGTCAAGGAGTCATTATCGGGGCTACTATTGTGGCAAGGAAGCTGGCAAAATCAACTGTGGGACTTTGAGGCCTTATGCTTAATTTAGCGGGGACATTTGTAAAGGGGAAACTCAACTATAAGGACAAGAGATGTTAAAGCATTGGAGGACATTGGTGGAGGGGTGGTCAAAGGTAACAGCCATCTTGGCTTCAATTAGGGTACAGGTCATGTGGCACAAAAGGTCAGCACGGCTAAGCTGTATTGCCGTGGTGATGTTAAAAGAGAACCGTAAGGCTGGAGTTTGTGGGGGGGGGGGGAGAAAGAGAGAGAGAGGAGAAGAGAAGAGGTGAGAGAGTGGGAAACGTGTGGATGCTCAGTACTGCTGTTGCTCCAGTGGGCATAAAAAGGAAGAAAAAAAGTGGACCAGAATTCAAGGTTGAACTTGGTCCTGCTCCAGCAGTTGGTATGGGTTTGAGATAGTATTGTGCAATACTGTGTCTGTGACAGTGTTGCACAGCACCTACCTGGAGGAAATAGTATCAAGGAAATAGACACTTTGACACCTCTGCATTCTGAAGGAACCTTCAGCTCTGACCTTTCCATAAGTAAATGAAGATTTTTGTTATTTCTTTTATCTAAAAACAGCAAAAGTTTTCAAAGAGAGGTAATCTACACAGCTCAATTCTTGGAGCTGCACTTAGAATGGCAGTTAACCAGGAAGGCAATATCAATGTCAAGTGTCAACAAGTTTATGAATGTGACCTTGTACGTGCAAAAAAGTGCCATTGGTGCCAATTGTGTCCTCAGAAGTTTCCTTTTTCATTCCCTTTCCACAATATACAGGGCAAAGGACAGGTCCTGGCTAGCAGAGCTTAAAGCTGGTGTGTAGCTGGGTTTTACATATGGTGCCAGGTGCAGGTACCTCAGGAGATCCTGGCAAAGCCTGGCAGTGGTGAGTGTTTCTGCTATTGCAGAGTGCACTATAACACGAATGAGGTGCCATTGAGGCATGGTGCATATATAGTGAGATTAGATGCAGAGAATCTACAGAGTACAGAAAACCATCCACAATTTCCTGAAAATTACAAAACCAATTTTAGTAACATTCAGCACATAATCTTAACTGTTTCATTCTTCATAGATACCGCCAGACCTCTGTTTTTCCCAGCACTTTTATATTCGCTCCTGATCTGCAGTCTTTAACAAACTTTATAAATGAAGTTATGCTGTAATAATAATGCTAATCCTAACACACTACATGAAACCAAGTACATTTACAAGCAAAATACTCTTTCGTCCTCAACTGCCCTTTCTCACTCCCATCATCCATATCTTCTGTTTCCGACTGTAGCTTTCAATATTTAATCAACTTATTTGTCATCTTGTAACAGTGGTAGATGAGTCCTTCAACTTTGTTCCTTGAATTTATGGTTTGTGTCCTGTATTTGATTTTTGTTAAACTTTCCTTTCCTTCCTATAAAGCAATCTATTTCAGCTGTTTACTTTTTCTCAAAGTGAAAACAACATAACGGGTATACTCTTGCAACATAGAGAATACAGCAATCTACTTACACACTGCATGTTCCAACAAACAGCAATGTACCAATGGCGGAGTAACTTTAAATTTATTTTAAATCATTTGAGGGAGACACACTCGGTGGCACAGCAGTTAGCACTGCAGCCTCACAGCGCCAGAGACCCGGGTTCAATTCCCGCCTCAGGCGACTGTGTGGAGTTTGCACATTCTCCATGTCTGCGTGGGTTTCCTCTCACAATCCAAAAACGTGCAGGTTAGGTGAATTGCCCATGCTAAATTGCCCAGAGTGTTAGGTGAAGGGGTAAATGGGTCTGGGTGGGTTGCACTTCAGTGGGTCGGTGTGGACTTGTTGGGCCGAAGGGCCTGTTTCCACATTGTAATCTAATCTAATTTAATTTAAAAATTCTAATCTAATACTGGCCATGACACTTTGGAGAACTTCTATGCTCTTTCTCAAGTGCATTGGATGCTTTACATCTACCTCAGCAACACTGAATTCAGTGCAACATTGGATGATGTGCTGAACCAAAATGTAGTCAGAAATATTGCAAAGTTGGCATATTTTATAAACTGAAAGCTTTCCATAAAAATAGAAAAACGTCCAGCAAGTTTACATAGATGCTGCTTATATGATGTCAAGATCATTTCTGACAATAAACAGGAACAATTGGCCTTCAGGAAACAAGTTTTGGGAAAAAAAAATCAAAATTATTGTATATTACACATTTACCTTCAAGGTAATATTTTGCTTTAGAAGCTATTCCAATGGATCTGAAATAGTGCTGGTTAGTTTTGACCTGACAGATATTGGAGTCTTGGCACTTAAGATCTTCAGGATTCGAGATTCCAGAAAGCTGGATATCATAGATATAGGAGTCACCATTTGATCTAATATCACCTGAAGCTTTGTACAATCTGTAAAGACAGCAAGAATTGACAGCAATATGTTGAAAGAGCAATGATTGCCAATTAGCAAAACTAATTTAAAATAAAACAGCTCCCTCAATGGGTAAATCAACATGGAAAGTTAATCATATCAGTGTTACATTTTGTTCCAATAATTTGAATGCTTACAAAAGCTTATCGGGATAAAGAACATTTTTTCTTAAAAGCACATCTTTCATATTTTAAAAAGTTAGCTTATTTTAAAAGAGGCACTATGTTAAAACAGGTCTTGTCCATATCAACAGATGGCAAACCTCTGAGGAAAGGTTACTAGACCAGAAACATTAAACTGGTTTATCTTCACATCTGCTGCCAGACCTGCTGAGCTTTTCCAGCAATTTCATTTTTTGTCGCTGGTAAACTATGTGCACAAACAAATGCAAGTTGAATTAAAAATACCAAAAACTTATCAAGATGTACATTACTTACTTCGAATAAATAGTTGACAAATTGGCTTTCTGGCCATTCTGGCTTGTAATGGTTGCATTTACCATGTAAACCTCTTGAGGTTTCACAGCACAAGCTGCACGGGTCTCCCATACAATTAAAAACTCACACTCCTTTTCATCAAAGCTAGAAAGAATAACCGCAACAAATGTTACATTGGTCAAGTACATACAGGATAATGCAAACATGCAAAATAAATGTTTGGACAATATTCAAAAATTGTGGACCCAAAGATTAAAACATGCTGGCACAATTAGAATATTTTGTTTCTCAACCCAAAATGGTTTTTAAATCTTTCAAGGAAATACAGGCATTGCAGACTTGGCCAGCATTTGCTGCCCCTCCTTCATTGCTCAGGAGGTGGTGGTGATGAGCTGCCTTCTTGAATCAATGCACTTCCTTTAAAATTTCCTTCAAAACTTGACCGGTTACACAGGCACCAGTGAAAACAATTCTTGGGGCCTAGCTACGATTTTAGACAAACCTAGTTTCAAGCTGGTTAATAGGCATTAATTAAGTACACAGGAATCATTTAACATTAAATTTACGTTGAATTCCAATACAAGCAAACACGTACAAAACTTATTGGCAATATTTTGATGGTAATTCCTCAATATCTCTATAGGGGTGTTAACTTTGCCTTTCTCAGGGTGAATGGATGAACAGTGCACGGTCTTGATTTCGGGATGTACAAGAGGAGCCAGCCACATATATTACCCTTCCCTTTTTCTTGCCTTAGTCTGCTCTTCCAGTATTTCGGCGATGTCAATAATGCATGGAATTAGAGGTCCCAACTATACAAGATACCAGACTTCCACAATAATTCAAGCAATGGGAATATGGGTCTCCTCACCTTTCCAGCTCTGGTGCTCCACTTGTTGATGAACATTGCATGCGAATTGTCGTCTTTGCGTGTTTTCCTGTACCACATGTAAAATACCCACTTGAATAATTCACAAAAAGATTTGCACCTGGCAATAAGTGATTGAGATGAAAGCTTTTAGAATTATCAAGCAAAATATTTTTCAGGTATCATGTTAGAGTGTTCACTTGTCTATTTGTTAACACGTGAAACTGCTAGATACTGTCAAGAACATAATCTAGGTCCCATTGTTTTGGGCTACAAATACCCACCTTGTCTAGAGAACTGGGCAAATAAACTCAGCTGACTGACATGACTAGGTGACAGACTCAACCAGCGAAACAAACAATTAGATTATATTTAGATTAAGCAAAGAGCTTCTACACATTTAACCCAGCTGAGTACATAATAAAAGGTAACATTCTTTGCTCAAAACCCCAAAACTTACCAAAATGTTACACTTTAAGTTTCAAAATATGTATTTCCAAAAAAACATTAAAGATATGGAATTTGGTAATGTAACACTGTCAACAGGCACACATGCGATAAGTGCAGCATCTGAGGAGTAGCAGAGTTGACATTGAGCAAAAGATCAGGAACGAGGGCTTTTGTTCGAAACATCAACTCTGCTGCTCTTCGAATGCTGCCTGACTGGCTATGCTTTTCCAGCACCACACTTTTCAACGGACCTCCAGCATTTGCAGTCCTCACTTTCTCCATACATGGGATATAACAATGGCCTCCAGTATCTAACTAAGGGACTGAATTTGGTGTGACACAGACATTTAGGCAATTAGTAAAGCTCTAATTTTGCTAAACTGCAATTATGTAGTTTACATTAAAATTACCCTTACTTCTCCCTAAAATGTAAATGACAAAGAAAAAAAACAAACTGACCATTTGAGATACAACCACATTACAAAATTATATAGAACCATCAATACAAGAGAATATTGTAAAATTATCAGGGTTAGTTAAGTTAAGAAAAAGTGATGTTTTCTGTTTGCATGAGTGCAGACTTGGGCATTTGTCTTAAATGACAATCCAGGAGAGTCAAATGAAAGAAAATGATATTTGCCTGAGAGAAGCAAGCAAAAGGAAATAAAATATTACACTTCTTCCTTGTATGAACTTCTAAACAGTTTGCATCAACAAACACGTTTCTCAGACAAACCACACCATGTGAAGATCATACTTAGGTTAGGGCAATAATACTGTACCTTGTGACTACAGGAACAGGCAGTGGATATTCAAGTGCTGGATATGGTTTGCTTTTCTTTATTAAATCAACGTAATACAACATCAAACAGTCAGATTCAGGAGAAGCTGACTACCACAAGTAATCTAACCTAACTATCCTGCTCTAGACTAGATATCCTATTAAAAATAGTACAGGACTACAGAAATAATTTGAATCATTTGTCAATAGTTACTTGCACTTCATCATGTTAAGTGATCAGACTTCATACCTTGAATGTCGATTTTTTGGGTGTGAACCAGCCCCAATATTTGGGTTTTACCATTTTTATTCCTTCTGCACATGCTAGCATATGAAGGGCAGCCCGTGGGTCCTTCACGAACACCTTGACAAAGATTCATGTAATACCTAAAAGATAAAATTAAAATGAATTCATAATTTAAGGAATAGAAACTGGTATCTCAACCGGAGCCTATACGATCTAATTTGATCACCTGATTCTCAACCTCAATCTCACTTGGGAAATCCTGTACTTTCAACCATTGCCTCCTTGTTCTAGATTCCTCAAGGTGGAAACATCCTTTCAACTATCCATTATCCACTATCACACTCTTCAATCTTATAGTTCAACCTAAAGAGACCACCTCCCATAAACAAAACCAGACTCGCACAATTACCTAGACAATACATTTTCACATCCTGCTTCCTTAAAAGACACCATCCCATTCTCCCAGTTTCTCTCTCGTATTTGTTTTGATCATGTCAACTTCCATAGAGGGGCCTCAAACATCCACCTTTTCCTCAACCAGCGATTTTCTGCTACCATAGTCAATAGGACCCTTTGCTGTGCTTGATCCATCTTCCCCACTTCTGCCCTCACCTTTTCCCCTTCCCTCCCAGAACAATGAGTGCGTCACCTGGTCCTCACTTATTACCCCACCAGCCTCCACATCCAATGGATTGTAAACCACCATTTGCATCACCTCCAATGGAAGGCCTCAACCAGAAACATATTCGTCTCCCTTGTCAGCATTCCATTGAAACTCTGACCTGGACACATGGGTACATTCCTCCATTTCTAACATTTCCTTCTGTCATTTCCTTCCCATGCAATGATCTTCTGTCATTGCATGGGAAGATGCACGGAAGTAACACCTGCTCATTTACTTCCTCCCTCCTCATTACCCAAGGCCATAGGTACACTTTCCAGGTGAAGCAGCAATTTATTTATACTTCATTCAGTCTAGGTAAAAGTGAGGACTGCAGATGCTGGAAACCAGAGTTTAGATCAGAGCGGTGCTAGAAAAGCACAGCAGGTCAGGCAGCATCTGAGGAGCAGGAAATCAACCTTTTGCCCGAAACTTCAATTTTCCTGCTCCTTCATTCAGTCTAGTCTACTGTATCTGCTGTTCACAACACTGTCTCCTTTACAATGGGGCGAAGAAATGCAGACTGGGTGACCACCTTGCATTCTGTCCCCAAAAATGACCCTGAACTTTCAGTGACCTGTCACTTCATGTTCCAATGCCAACATTTCTGCTGCAGTACTCCAGGCAGCCTCAGTGCAAGCTTGAAAAACATCTGATTTTTGATTGTGGGACCCAGCAGCCTCTAGGACTCCATAATGAGTAACTTTAGAGCCTGATTCTGTCCTTATGTTTTTCACACACTCCGCACCTGGTGTGTTTTGGCACTGGTTGCTATCAGCAGTCATCCATTCTAACCTACCTCTGAACCTATTGTCACATTATACAGACGACATTCCGTACAACTCATGCTTTCTCTTGGCTTTGATTATCATATTCACCTTTTCTTCTGTCTTGACTTGCTATCAACAATCTCCTTGATAATCTGACAACTTTCAAATTTTTCTTTCTGCACTTAATCTCCAACCATTGACTCTCATCTCTTGCACCCTCCTCCCAGCTACCAATGACTTCACTATAATACCACATTAGCCTAGCTGCTAGCAGCTCTGTTGAAGTCACCAGACTAGAAACAAAACTCTGCTCTCTTTCCATTTTTCCAAGGTGATTGGCAAAAGAATCAAAGTTGACTTGAGAAACCTTTTAAGCAGCACGTAGTTAGGATAGTGAGTGGAGGCATATTTAGCTCACACAACACCTGGTTATAGTCCAACAGGTTTAATTGGAAGCACCAACTTTCGGAGCGCTGCTCCTTCATCAGGTGATGGAGGAGGACACAATTGTGTGATTTTTAACTATTTAAATCAGTTTTCGAAAGAGAAGTTGCTAATAACCTTGCAAGTTATCAGAGTGGGGGAGTAGCAACTAAAGAAGAGCTGCATTTGATGGGCCAAATAACCTATGTTGAAACAATTCAAAGCTCTACAATTTTACAATAGCTTATTTTGGTAAAATGTGTAGTAAACACAATTTTGGGAAGAATCTCAAACACTATTGAAAAAGACAAAAAGCAATAGTGCAAAGTCATTTTTAACTAAATCAGTCTTGTTTGTTGTACACTGGATTACCAACAGTGGCTCCAAAACATGCCGATCAGTGTTTGAGATTATTAGACAACAGGCATTCAATAATGGTTTCTGCAAAGTGGCAAAATTCACAATTGTATCAGCACAAATTCAGATATTACTGAAGTAGCCTCTAGGTTAACAGTTCAGGAAATAGGAAAAGTCAAACACTACCTTCAGGCTCAAAATATTTTGGGCTTTCAACCTACAAATACTTCAAACATTACACAGAACCAAATCACTTTGGTTATTTAGCCCATTAAGTGTAGCTTGCACAAAACCAAGGCCAAGAGTAAAATAACAGAGCAAAGACACTACAAATTACCCTATTGTCTTTCACATTCTCCTTTACCACCTACTTGTCATTCTTCAAAAGCTACAGCCCTATAATTGACTGGATTTGCTAATCTTGAGTATGGCAGTTCTGTAACGGCGTATTCTATGGTTGAGATCATCCTCCTAGTGTTCCAAAGGAAGGATGGAATATTACATATTCAGATTTGAGGGAAGAGATCAGGAAGGAGGGAAGAAAAAAACGCAAGTTATTGTAACAAATATATGGGCTCTAACATTTCAATGGCTTGTGATAGCCCTAGTGCTGGCTCTACAAAAATTGATGTATTACCAACGACTTCTAACAGGGTCAGGATAGCTCTGTATACTGAAATTCACTTATAAAATAAACAAAATCTCATCTTTTTGCTCAAGTCCACAAATCATTGAGAAGGTTTATAAATTAGCATTTGCAGGTCAACCCACTTCCTTTCCTTAAAACTTGTCTTTTTCTTAATCAGCTTTCCCCACTTTCCACAAAATGGTTCACTTCTGACTGAAGTACTGTTTCACAGGTACAGAGCATCATGTTTGCGTTATTATTAATCAAGTGTCCAAGATGGCAGCAAGTAATATTAGCCAAATGCTGTGCAAAGAGATGCAAGCACTGCAAAGTTGGACTGTGCTGAAGTTCGACTGACATCTACATAAATGCAATCGCAGTAAAGAGGTGAACAGATATTCAGAGCAAAAGCCACCTTTTTTTCAAAAACACATGGGTCCTCAAACCAGTGCAGTTCTACCTTTGACCCTTCAAGGTTTGAAAACCGCACAAACTAGAAATCCAAATCTCGAACCTTCCTGTATGATTCAGCTATTCATCAAGTGGTTTCCATAGTTCAGTATGAATTTAAATATTACCTACTTAATACATTTTGATATGGCAATTATAGTGTAAGGATTATACAAAAACAGAAGCAACCTCTATAAAACAGTGAGAAAACCATAACTTACGTATCACCATTCGATGTAAACTTCCATGATCCAGTAAGGGAAGAAAGCATTCTTAAATCATAGGTCTTATGCCTGTAAACTATCTTGCATTCCATCTTTTTGGGTGGACAAACAACACTAGTCTTCCATTCAAAAGTTGTTGAGCAACCAAGGATCTCACTCAGCACTTCGGGGTTTCCATTTTCAGCTGTTTCATCACATCTGAAGATGATTGTTGATCTCCGAGTTGCTGTTCCTGATGCCAATGAATATTTAAAAAAGTTCATTTAAAACAAACTGCAAGAAATTAAAATAACTGGCAGTCATTTTAAACATTCACCACTTGTATACAAAGACATACAGTTACTATTACATTTCATTACTACAGAAGCCCCATGCTTTGTCCTTGTAATAGTCATTAGTTGTTGAACACCACAGAAATCCATCTGTTTTCCCATCTGTTGTACACTCACTGTAGGAGTTCCCAAGAAATATGAAAGGGAATCTGCAAAGCTCTCCTCTTTCAGTTACTGTCAAAGGCATCGAAGAAAAGGCACTAAGTCACTTCCACAAGAGAGATATAGTCTAAACTCCATCCTAAAGCATCATCAATTTCTTTAGGTGATGCTTAAATAAAAAAAAAGCTTAGCTCCTATCATGGTCTGTTACCTGCTGTTCTTTCTTGCTCCCATTTTTTTGCTCACCCAGTTGGTCATCTTTATACATGAGTGGAAACAAAGACCATGTCCATCCATTCAATTATGGACAGCATTATAATGCACTCAGCTCATGGACGTACTGGAAATTCACAAAGGCACTTTCAGCAGGAACCATGCCAAATGTGTAATTTCTTCAGCCCAGGATTGTGAAGCAAATTGCAGCATCCTTTAATTCTATCCTGGTTAAAGGTCAGCTAACTCAGAACACAGGCTGCATGGTGGCTCAGTAGTTAGCACAGTTGCCTCATAGCACAAAGGACCGGAGTTCGATTCTAGCCTCAACCAACTGTCTGTGCGCAGTTTGCATGCACTCCCAGTATTGGCATGGGTATCTTCAGGATGCTCTGATGGCCTCAGTCCAAAAACGTGCAGATTAGCTGGATTGGCTATGCTAAATTGCTCATAATGTGCAGGTTAGGTGGACTAGCCATGGGAAATGCAGCATTACAGGGATAGGGTAGAGGGTGGCTCTGAGGGGATACTCTTTGGAGGGTCACTGTAGACTCAGTGGGTCAAATGGCCTGTTTCCGTACTGTAGGGATTCTTATTTTATACACAAGAGATAAGCAACCAAACTAAATTAATGTCTCTTACCTTTTGGGCACAGATCACTACTCCTATAATACAACATCAAGGCCTGATCCTGGTGTTTGTATTCCAGGGTCATTGCTTTTGGATTTCCAAATGATGCTGCTTCGTTACCCGAGACCAAGCAGACAGCGCTGTTTTTACAGTCAGGTACACCCGTTACTGCTGCACATATATTAAGGTGATAGGTCCTTCCTTTAAAGTTGACCTGAAGGATCATGAATAGTGTCAATTAGTTGTGTTATGATAGCAAATTAATGAGACTATTCTGCATGAAAGAGACTTTTCATATTCAAATATTGCCCGTATGTTAAAAATCAGACACCATATTGCCTTCCAGTAGTGACTTGTTAGTTAAAATTAAATTGGAAGAACTAAACTAAAACCTCAGGAAACCAAAAGTGGAAGCACGATAGGGAGTAAAAATGATAGCGAGAGAGTCTTTAGTCATTTAAAAAAAGGGAAAGAACAAGTGTGCTGGTTTTCTTGAAAAAGAGAATAGGGAGTTAATAAGGAAATGGCATATTCAATGATTAGATATTTTACTTCTCTTCATTTGAGAATAGCAAAAATAGTGCAATAATAGCTACAATCAGGAGGTGGAAAACAAAAAGAGGAACTTGGTGAAATTACAATCCCTGTGGAAGTGGTAATAAGCAAACTGTTGAACTCTCTGTTTAAGTCCTTGGGTCATGATGAACTTTATCCTAGAGTTAAATCTTCCCTCGGTTTAATACTTTGCTAATTTGACAAACTTTGCTAGATTTTGGAAAAGTTTCATTAGCCTGGGAATCAGCAAATATAATCCCTGTGTTCAAGAAGGGAGAAAGGCCAAAAACAATTTTACATGTCAGTTAACTCAATGTCTGAAAAAGGGGGAAAAAAAAAAATCATTATTGATGTTATCAGCTGGGTACATTTTTTAACAAAATAAAAGTAAAGGTAACTGGGAAGAGTCAACATGGTTTTGAGAAAAAGAAATTATGTTTAACCAAGTTATTAGAATTCTTTGAAGGAGTAATGCGTTTTGGATAAAAAGCCTATTGATGTACTGTATCTAATTTCCAGAAAGCATTTGACAATCTTCCACATACAATATTATTTCACAAAGTAGGAATTTGTCCCAACTAGGAAACAAAAATTGGGGCCTCATTTCTATTTTTAAAATAAAGCGATCAACTATAGCGCACAATTTTTAAAACAGTATGCATAACTCACTCCCATTCACCCTGCTCTTGTACATCTTACCATTGAGCGGATCATTTCACATTGCTACTTATTAACTTCATTTGTGATCCACCTGGTCTCTACTTAGCCATATCCTTGGCTTTCTTAGTTCTTTCATTCATCTTTATGTTGTCTGTAAATTTCAATATTATGCCTCCTTTACTTAAACTTCAGTTTGTTACGCATTAGCTTTCTATAATTAATCCATTACCTGGTATTTCCCTCCTGTTAAAACAGACAGATTGAAGGTGTGATGTAACTGTTGATCAAATAGTGAACAGCCAGATGTAATCACTGAATCTGGACACACCAGTGGAGTTGCCCATTCAAACACAAAGCTACATTCTGATTTTCTCATCATTTTTGGTCTTCCCTGGCGAGAAGAAATCACAGAATGGATCAGCATTTCAACACATGAAATTTAATATCACCTTTTCACATTATCACAACATAATATTAGGTAATGGTGTAGATATACAAAGACAAAATAACACCAAAATCTAAGCTTTGTATCTGGTTATTTACATAAAGCTAGAACATATCAATCATTACTCAAAAGGATAATACAAGCCTTTGACTGTTACCCACTTGATTTTGATTTATATTAGACTTTATACTGATTACAAAACAGTCAAGCAAATTTCTTACCAAGTCTACACCCTTGACACAATGGAATACTATGAGGGAGTCATAAGTCAATTTAGGATCTGTTTGACAGGTAACATTGGTTGTGAAAGAAATGTAGACGTCCTGAGTTGCTGAATTAATTTGTGGAGGTGCAGAAGCATAACCAATTGCCTACAACAACAAAAAAGCAAGTTATTGAAACTGAAATGTTAGCATTCATTTACAATGTATCATTTTCTTCAGCTGCAGCGCTTTGGTCTGAATCATTCTTGTAAACAATGTCAGCACATCATAAGACTATGGTCAAATATACAATTGAAAGATTGAAATTATTGCAAGTGTAATTATTGCATCCAAGTGAATAACATATATCCTCAATGAAAGAACCTAAATGTATTCTTCTTCAATAAAGGCATACCCCTCTTCAACTTTCATTAATATAGACTTCACAAAAATCAACAGAGACACTGCACAGGAACAAAAATCTGATACTGATCTACAGATGTGCTATAATAGGCGGCTGAAAGCTTGGATTAAGAGTTAGATCTTAAGAAATATCTTGAAGGAAACAAGAGATATGTGGAGAGGAAAGTTTTAGGAAAGGAATTCTAGAGCTAAATGCTGAAGTTGAAGGCAGATCTGTCATTTGCAAAGTGATGAAAAACTGGGAAGACTAACTGGAGCACCCAGACTTCAGGATGGTAGCACCATAAGAGGTTGCAGAGCTAGGACAGAGCAAGGTCCTGCTGTACAGAGAGGAGGGCAAAGCGTACAGCAATAGCAATTGGAGATTTGATAGTAAGGGCACAAAAAGGCACTTCTTTCGCCACAAGGTGCTATGTTGCCTCCCTGGTGCAAGGGTCACAGGTGTCTAAGAGTGTACAGGACATCCTGAAATGAGAGGATAAATAGACAATATTGGCACAAATACAGAGCTAGGAAGAGTGACAAGGTTCTGCAACAAGTCAGGGAGTTAGGTAGTAAACTAAAAATCAGGACCTTTAGGGTAGTAATCACAGGATTATTCCACATCCTACTGAGGCTGGGAACAGAGACATAGCACAATAGAACACGTGGTCAAAAAGCTGGCTTCAGATATTTGGATCTTTGGAAGGTCTCCAAGGGAAGGTGGAAGCTGAACAAGGACAGGTTTCACCTAAACTGGAGGGGCACCAATATCTTGGCAGGGAGGTTGGATAGTGTCACTTGGGAGGGTTTAATCTAATGTGGCAGGAATGTGGTAATTGTAGCAGCAATACAAAGAGTCAGGAATAAGGTAAGAAAAAGAATAAGCCTAAGAACAAGGTAAATATTGCCAACAGGAAGAGCAGTCGGGAGAGATTGCGGAGTTCAGCAGATTTGGAGGTTGGGCTGGATTTGCTTCAATACTAGTAGTAGAACAGGTAAAATGGATGAACTTAGAGCCTGGATTAACGCATGCAATTATGATATTGTTGGCATCACAGAGACACGGTTGAAAGAGGGGCAGGATTGGCAGCTTAACGCTCGGGATATTGATGTTTTAGACGAGACAGAGGACAACGCGAGAGGGGTATGGGAGTTGCATTACTGGTCAGGCAGTATATCAAAGCTGTGTTGATGAAGGACACCATGGAGGGGCAGCAAGGCATTATCGTTAGAACTCAGGCTTAGGAAGGGTGCAATTGCAATGCTGGGATTGTATGACAGACCTCCTAGCAGGAGATAGAGGAAGAAATATTTAGTCAGATTTTGGAAATAATGGTTGTGGCGGGTGGTTTTAACTTTCCTCATTGATTGCAATTCACTTCTTGCCAGGGGTTTGGATAGGGATTAGTTTGTTCATTGTGTCCAGGAGGGTCTTTTTGAAACAGTATCTGGATAGTCCAATGAGTGAGGGGGCCATACTGGACCCAGTATTGGGGAAGAAGCCCGTCCAGGTGATCAAAGCTTCAGTGGGAGCACATTTTGGGAATAGTGACTGTAATTCCCAAAGTTTTCAGATACCTACAACGACACGAGTGAACTTCAGATGAAGGGAGAATAAATTGTAAAAGTTTAGTTAGGACCGGATAGATGTTGTGCTGTAGCTGTATGATGTGGGAGCTGGCTGATCCCATTGTGAACAACAGTGACATATGTAGCAAGTGTTGGTTGCTGGAAGAACTCCAGAACAGAATTGATGATCTGGAATCTGAGCTTCAAACTCTGCGGCACATCCGGGAGGGGAAAAGAGTTACCTGGAGACTGTTAGGAGGCTGTCATACCTGGGAGATTTAGTAATTAAATTGAGTGTTCAGGGAAAGAGTGTGAGATTAAGGGACCTCAGCCCTTGACCTTGTCAAACAGGTATGAGATTCTTGCTTCCTGTACGGATGAGAGAAAGGGCTATAGACAGGATGAGCCAGCTGATCATGGCACCATGGTGCAGAAGGCTATTCAAGAGGGGGAAGCAAAAAAGACTAGTTGTTATAGGGGATTCTATAATTAGGGGACAGATAATATCCTTCGCAAGCTGGATCAGAAGACCCACATGGCATGTTGCCTGCCCAGTGCCAGAGTGCAGGACTTCTCCGACCAGCTTGAAAGGATATTGGAGCTGGAGGGAGAGGATCCAGTTGTTGGGACTAACAACATAGGCAAAGCTAGGTGGAAGACCTGTTTGGGGATTATCAAGCACTAGGAAGGAAATTGAAGTACAGGTCCTCAAGGGTCATGATCTCAGAATTACTGCCGGAGTCACGTGCCAATTGGCATAGGGCTAAGAAAGTTAGGGAAGTAAACACGTGGCTAAGGGATTGGTGTGGGAAAGAGCGATTCCATTTCATGGGGCATTGGCATCAGTTTTGGAACGGGGGTGGTGGTGGAGATATGTACTGTTGGGATGGTCTCCACCTGAACCGATCTGGAACCAGTGTTCTTGCATAAAGGATACAAAGGGTGGTCATGGTCAGTAGGACTTTAAAATTGAGTCGGGGGGAGGGGGGGGGGGTGAAGGGAGGGAGTGAAAGCGACGGAGTATGGAGTTAACTGGAAAGCAGCATAGCATGCGTGCTGGTGATTTTAAGCTCGGGGCAGACTAGGAATGCAGCAAACAAAGGAAGGAAAACTTAAGCCATCTTATGATTTCCAATGTCTCTAATAATAACTTAGCATTAAGGCACTTTACCTGAACACTGGTATTTGTAGCAAAGTAGATGAACAAACGGCACAAATCATGAATGATTATGATGTGGTAGGCATCTGATGCAGTTGCAGGGGGTTCAGGACTGGCAGCTAAACATTAGAGGATTTACAACTTATCGAAAAGACAGGGAGACGGGCAGAGGGGGCAACATTGCCTTGTTAGTTAGGAATGAAATTAAATCTATGGCACTGAATGGTATAAGGGCAGATGGTGTGCAGTCTGTGTGGGTGGAGTTGAGAAACCATGAAGGCAAAAAACCAAAATGGGAGTTATGTACAGACCTCCCAACAGTGGTCAAGACCAAGGACACAAGATGCACTGGGAAATAGATAGGGCGTTCAGAAAAGGCAAGGCCATGTGATCATGGGGAACTTCAATACGCAGGTGGACTGAGTGAATAATGTTGCCAGTGGATTCAAAGAAAGGGAATTCATGGAATGCTTACAGGATGGCTTTTTGGAACAGCTTGTGAGCAGGCTTTTTTGGTCCAGCTTGTGAGCAGGCTTTTTTGGTCATGCTATGTAATGAGCCAGACGTTATAAAAGATCTAAAGTAAGGAACACTTAGGAGGCAATGATCATAATATGAGGAGAAACTGAGGTCTGCAGATGCTGGAGATCATTGCTGGAAATGTGTTGCTGGAAAAGCGCAGCAGGTCAGGCAGCATCCAGGGAACAGGAGAATCGACGTTTCGGGCAGAAGCCCTTCTCCTGAAGAAGGGCTTATGCCCGAAACGTCGATTCTCTTGTTACCTGGATGCTGCCTGACCTGCTGCGCTTTTCCAGCAATGATCATAATATGGTCGAGTTCAGTCTCGAGTTTGAAAAGGAAGGCAAAATCAGATGTAATGGCTTTACAGTTAATTAAGAGATAATTACAGGGGCACAAGTAGGGAACTGACGAAAATCGACAAAGCAGAGCCTAGCAAGGAAGACAGTAGAGCAACAATGGCAGGAGTTTCTGATTGTATGGAGGACACAGTATAGAGGTTCATCCCAAAGAAAAAGAAAGAATATCTGGGGTGGGGAAGAATTAGACAACCACAGCTGACAAAGGAGGTCAGGAAATGTAACAAAGAAAACCAGAGAGCCTATAAAGTGGCCAGAGCACTGGGAAATCAGACGATCGATCGACCAACCAACCAACCAGGGGATAACAGAGAAATAAGGAAGCAGATCAAATATGAAGATAAGCTAGCCAGTAATCTTAGAAATGATAGTTAAAGTTTATTTTAATAAATAAGAAACAAGAGGCAAAAGTAGACATTAGGCCACTCCAAATTGATGCTGGAAGGCTAGTGATGGGAATAAGGAAATAGCTGAAGAACTTAAGTACTCTGCATCAGTCTTCAGTGGAAGACATAAGTAATATCCCAACAATTAAGGAGAGTCAGGGAGCAGTGTTGAGTATGATAGCTATTACAAAAGAGAAAGTGTTAGAAAAGCTAAAAAGGTCTAGAAATTGATAAATCTCCTGGCCCTGATGGGAACATCCTAGAGTTCTGAGGGAGATGGCTGAGGAAATGGCGGAGGTGTTGTTTGTAATCTTTCAAAAGTCACTCGAGTCAGGGAAAGTCCCAGATGATTGGAAAATCGCTTTGTAACCCCCTTGTTCAAGAAAGGATCAAGACAAAGATGGAAAATTATAGGCTGATTAGCCTAACCTTGGTTGTTGGTAAAATGCTAGAATCCATCGTTAAGGATGTGATTTCTAAATTCTTGGAAGTGCAGAGTCAGATTAGAACAAGTCAGCATGCACTTAGTATGGGGAGGTTGAGAGTGATAAACCGGTTAGAATTCTTCGAAGAGGTAACAAGTAGGTTAGACCGGGAAAACCCTGCAGATGTTATCCACCTAGACTTCCAAAAGGCCTTTGATAAGGTGCCTCACAGGAGGCTGCTGAGTAAGGGGAGGGCCCATGGTGTTCGAGATGAGCTATTGGCATGGATTGAGGATTGGCTGTCTGACAGAAAGAGTTGGGATAAAGTTCTTTTTCGGAATGGCAGCTAGTGACAAGTGGTGTCCTGCAGGGTTCAGTGTTGGGGCTGCAGCTGTTCACTTTAGATATTAATGAACTGGATGAAGGGACTGGGGACATTCTGGCGAAATTTGCCGATGATACAAAGTTAGGTGGACAGGCAGATAGTACTGAGGAGGTGGGGAGGCTACAGAAAGATTTAGACATTTTAGGAGTGGTCCAGGAAACGGCTGATGAAATTTACTGAACAAATGCAAGCTCTTGCACTTTGGAAGAATCCAGGCATGGACTATTTTCTAAATGGTGAGGAAATTCCTAAAGCCAAAGTACAAAGGGACCTGGGAGTGCTAGTCCAGGATTCTCTAAAGGTTGACTTGCAAGTCGAGTCAGTGATTAAGAAACAAATGTAATGTTGTCATTTATCTCAAGAGGGTTGGAATGTAAAAGCAGCACTGTGCTTCTGAGACTTTATAAAGCTCTAGTTAGGTCCCATTTAGAATACGGTGTCCAATTTTGGGCCCCACATCTCAGGAAGGACACACAGGCACTGGAGCGTGTCCAACGGCGATTCACATGGATGATCCCTGGAATGGTAGGCCTAACGTAAGATGAACATTTGAGGATCCTGGGATTGTATTTATTGGAGTTTAGAAGGTTGTGGGGAGATCTAATACAAACTTAGAAGATAATGCATGGCTTAGAAAGGGTGAATGCTGGGAAACTGTTTCCATTAGACAGGGACACTAGGACCTGGGGACACAGCCATAAAATTAGAGGGGATCAATGTAGAATGGGAATGAGGGGGCACTTGTTCAGACAGAGTGGTGGGCCTGTGGAATTTATTGCCATGAAGCGCAGTGGAGGCCAGGATGTTAAATGTCTTCAAGGAAGAGATGGATAAATTCTTGATTTCGCAAGGAATTAAATGGCTACAGGGAGAGTGCAGGTAAGTGGAGTGGAAATGCCCAGCAGCCATGATTAAATGCCAGAGTGGAGTCAATGGGCTGAATGGCCTTACTTCCACTCCGATGTCTTATGGACTTTTGGAGAAGGCCAACTACAATTGAATTAGTCAAGAACTGAAGAACGTGGATTGGGAGCAGCTGTTTAGGGTAAATTCATATCTGACATGTAGGAGTCTTTTAAAGACTACTGGTCAGAGTGCAGGACATGTGATTCCTGTAAAAAAAAAAGGACAGGGATGTCAGGATTCAGGAACCTTGGATGACAAAAAAAATCAGCTTAGTCAAAACAAAAAGGTATACTTAAGGTTTACCCAACTGAAAACAGATAAAGTCCTTGAAGGAACATAGCAAGCAGGAATGAGCTTAAATGGGGAGTTTGGAGAACTAAAAAGGGGCTATAAAACATCCTTGGCCAGCAGGATTAAGGAGAATCAGAAAGCATTTTACACATATTAGGAAGGTAGCTAAGATAAAGTAGGCCCACTCAAGGATAAAAGGAGGGAGATGATGTTGTAAACAGAGGAAATGGGTGAGATCCTTAATGAATATTTTACATCAGTATTCATTAAAGAGGGGCACGTGACGAATGCAGGGGTTAGGGAAAGGTGTGTGAATACTCTGGGGAAGATCAACATAATGAGGAAACAGCATTGGGGTCTTGAAATGCATTAAGGTAGACAAGTCCCTCGGGTCAGATGGGATCAATCTCAGGATACTGTGGGAGGCAAGGGAGGAAATAGCTGAGAGCAGATAACTTTGCATCCCCTATCACCTCAGGCAAGGTTCCAGAGGATGGGAGAATGGCCAAGTTGTTCCTTTGTTACAGAAAGAAAACAGATAATCAAGGTAATACAGGCATCAGTGGTAGGGAAGCTGTTGGAGAAGATCTTGAGAAAGAATTTACTCACATTTGGAAACAAATGGTCTTGTTAATGACAAGCAGCATGGATTTGTGTAGGGAAAGGTCATGTCTCACCAACTTGATTGATTTTAAGGTAGTGACAAGAATGATCGTTAAGGGAAGAGCAGCGTATATTGTACAAATGGATTTTACTAAGTCACTTTAAAAGGTTTCTCATAGCAGGCTGGTACAAAAGATAGAGTTTCATAGGATCAGAGGTTTGTTGGCTAGATAGATACAAACCTGGCTTGGTCATAGAAGATGAAAGGGTACTTTCTGCAACAGAGGAGATCAGTAACTAGGGATGCTCCACAGGGGTCAGTGCTGGGACCTTGGTTGTTTGCAATATACATACATAAATGATCTGGAGGAAAATGTAGGTGGCCTGATTAGTAAGTTTGACCTGGAAATGTGTTGCTGGAAAAGCGCAGCAGGTCAGGCAGCATCCAGGGAACAGGAGAATCAACGTTTCGGGCATAAGCCCTTCTTCAGGAAGTAAGTTTGACGCCAAAGTTGCAGATAGTGAGAAGGATTGTCAAAGAATACAGCAGGATATAGACAGATTGCCAATTTGGAAGAGAAATGACAAATGGTGTTTAATCCTGACAAATGTGAGAAGATGCATTTTGGAGGATCAAATTCAGATGTGAATTATACTATAAATGCCAGAATGCTTAAGAGTGTTGACAGGGGGGATTGGGGTGAACGGGTCTACGGATCCCTCAAAGTGACACAATAGGTAGAGAAGATCGTCAAGGAGGCATATAGCATGTTCGCTCTCATTGACCAGGATATCAAATATAAAAGTTAACAAGTTACGTTACAGCTTTATAAAACTTTAGTTAGACCACATTTTGAATAGTGTGCACAATTCTGGTCACCACACTGAAGAGGATGTAGATGCTTTACCAGGACGTTGTCTGGTCTAGAGGATTTTATAACCTACAAAGTTAAGCAGCGTAATTAGGGTGGATAGTCAGAGGCTTTTTCCCCAGGGTGGTAAGGTCAACTACAAGAGGGCACAGGTTTAAGGTGGTGCTGTGAGGAGGGGTGGAGTTTAGGTGAGAAGTGCAGGAAGTTCTTTTTCCAGAGGGTGACAGGTGAATGGAATGAATACCCAGTGGAGGTGGTGGACGCAGACATGTTAGCAATGTTTAAGGCAATGTTTGATAGTCAGATGAACACGAGGGATAGACACCACATATGGTCAATAATTAGCATATCTAAATAAGGACTAGGAGTCAGCACAGGCAAAGGGCCTGTTCCTGTGCTATATTGCATTGCAAGGTCAAGGGGAAAGTTGAAAATAAGAAGAACTTTAAGAATCAAGGCAATGCTGGACCTGGGGCCAGTCTAGATAATGGAGTGAGAAGCCAGCAAAAATTGATTATAGGAAGGATGTGGAAGCAATGGAAAGGGTGTAGAGGAGATTTACCAGGATGTTACCAGGGAAGGTCTTATGAGGAAAGGCTGAGGGACTTGAGATTGTTTTCATTAGAGAGAAGTTTAAGAGGTGACTTAATAGAGGCTGACAAAATGATCAGAGGATTAGATAGAGTGGACAGTGAAAACCTTTTATCCTTGGATGGTGGATGGCTAGCACGAGAGGACATAACTTTAAATTGAGGGGTGATAGATAAAGGACAGATTTCAGACAGATTCTTTACTCAGAGTAGCAAGGGCATGGAATGCCTTGTCAGCAACAGGGGTAAACTCACCAACTTTAAGGGCATTTAAATGGTCATTAGATAAACATATGGATGATAATGGAATAGTGTATGTTATATGGGTTTCAATCAACGGAGGTAAAAACAATGACTGCAGAAGCTGCAAACCAGATTCTGGATTAGTTGTGCTGGAACAGCACAGCAGTTCAGGCAGCATCCAAGGTATATGGGTTTCAGATTGGTTTCACAGGTTCACGTAGAGGGCCGATGGGCTTGTACTGCGCTGCAATGTTCTATGATCCAAGTTAAGAGAAGGGTGAAGTTTAAGATGAGGTTAAGTTTACGAAAACTGGGAGGTTAACCTGAAAAGCATTGGAGCCTACAGGTAACAAAGGTATGACTGAGGTTTGCAGCAACAGGCAAGTTGAGACAGAAACAGAGGTGAGTGAGTTTACTAGGGCGAGGGTTGGAAAATCAGCTCAGTGTCAATAAGACACTAAGGTCATGAATAGTCTGGTTCAGTCTTAAACAACAGCTAGGACGATGTCTGAAAGGTCTTCCTAATACTTTCGCAAACAGCACACTACCCTATTATCTAATCTCAGTGTGCACTGTCCGAAGTGATGTCCTTCGGATGAGATTTTAAACAGAATAAACCAGTGGTTCAGATTGATGTTAAGATCTTACAGCACAGTGAACAAACAAGGATTCGCTCAGATACAGACCACTAGTTCTACCTCAGACAGCTAAATATTTAATATTACTATGAGGGGCATTGCTATACATAAAATGATTGACTCAATTTTCCAGAAGTATTATTATTTACACGAAGCATCACGAGTCATCTCAACTGATCACAGCATTACATAAATAATGTCAATTTTTTTCAGCCTAGTTCCTTTAGTTCTTTTATTCACATCAAATAGTTAGAGGTCATTGAACACATTTTAATGGCCTTTAACAAAACTAGATGTATGGAAGTTTAGTAAACAGTATATTCTCATTCCTTCTGCCTTCTAATATTTGAACGATATCAGTGATTAGCATCAACTTAGAGTCGAGATCTACATAACAGGACCATCGACGTGTCAAAAACAACCTTACTACTCTCATTCCATTTTCCAGCACTTGGCCCATAACCAAGCATTTCTTAGCACTGCAGGTACACAAATATTTCAGATGTTGAGGGTTTCTGCCTTAACAAGGTTTGCATGAAGTTCCAGAATCCTACCACCCTCATCTCTAAACCTTCTCCCTCTCCTCTTCAATCTATTCCCCTGGTTACTAATCTCTCCAAGGGGAGAGAGATCCTATGTATCTAAGGCACTCATCTTTATACATCTCAATCATGTCCCCTCTCAATCTTTTCTTCAACTATAAAGAGAACCACCACAGTAAATCTCTTCATAATTAAAACTCTAGCCCAAGCAACATCTTGGTAAATCTCTTTTGCACCCTCTCCAGTGCAATCACATGCCTCCTATGTGGATTCCAGGACTGCACACTATAGTCTAGCTGTGGTCTCACTAGTTCTAACATAACATCCCTGCTTTTAAACCCCATGCCTCAATTAATAAAGGCAGGTATACCATAAGCTGTCTTAAACATTTATTCACCTGCCAAGTTAAGGGACTCAAGCACAAGCACACCAAGGTCCTGCTGCTCCTGTACTTCCCTGGTTCCTACCGTTTATCATGTGTTCCCTTGTAAAGTGCATCACCTCTCATTTATCCAGGCTGAATTCCTTTTGCCACTTATCAACCCATCTACCTGTAATCTAAGGTTTTCTTCCCTATTATTTACAACCATGCCAATTTTTGCATCATCTGCAAACTTCCTGATCAACCCTCCCACATTCAAGATTAAGTCATTTATATAAAGCACAACCAGCAAGGGTCCTAACACTGACCCCTGCAGAACCCAATGGACAGAATTCCAATCAAACATCCCTCAACCTTCTGCTTCCAACCACTCAACCAATTGTAGATCCCAATTTGCCAAATGACTTTGGATCCTATTGGTTCTTCACTTCACTAGCAATCTCCCATGTGGGCCCTCAAAAGCCTTGAAGTCCAAATAGTCTACACCAAAATCATCAGCCTCCTCTACATACCTAGTCACATCTTCAAAAAAATTAAATTAAAAATCGGTCAGACATGACCTCCCCTGAACAAAACCATGTCAACTGCTCTTGATTAATTCTTGCCTCTCCAAATGTCGGTTAATTCCGTCCCTCAGAATTACTTCCAATTGTTTCCCCACCACTAAAGTTAAACTGACTGGCCTCCAGTACCCTGGTTTGTCCCTTGCTCCTTTCGAAGGATGGTACCATATTAGCTGTCCTCCAGTCTTCTGGCATCTCTTTTAGCTAGAGAAGAATTTAGAGCCACTACCAACACCCTGCTATTCCCTCCTTTGCCTCACTCAACCTGGGATACATTTCAACTGGATTTTGGGATTTATCTGCTTTTAAGCTTGCCAGACTACTTAGAACCTTCCTTCTGTCTATATTAAATTTCTTTAAATATATCACAGTACTTCTCCCCAATTTCTATACCCACATTAATGGTGATACAAATTAAAATTTAGAACACTTTCCTCTAGCTCCACACACAAATTACCACTTTGGTCCTTAATAGACCCTACTCTCTCTTGTTATGCTTTTACCCTGAATGTACCTAGAAGCCAATTCAAGATTTTTCTTTTTTTAAAAACTGCCAGTATCCTTTTACTCTCTAAATTTCCTTAAATTCCCTCTTGCGCATTCTGGACTCCTCTGGAGCTTCTGTATTTCAAGCCCTCGTAATGTGCCTTAAGCCTCCCAAGGTCTCTTAATCCAATTCTGTATATCCCTCAACATCAGTGTTCACAGGATTTGATGGTCCCACTTTCTTTATTGAAAGATTTTGGCCACTGTTCTGAGAAAGATTTAGCTGGAAATATCTGCTTTAAGTCCACTCTGGCAAAATCATGTCTGATCTTATTAAAATCAGCTTTTTCCATGGTTTAGAACTTGAGTTCAGACCTATCCTTGTCCTTTTCCATTACAAGCTTGAATTTAACAGTTATTCTTCCCCATTGATATTTCAACTACTTACCTAGCTTTGCTACTTATAATTAAGTCTAGACCTCTTCCTCTCTTCTGGTAATGTCTTTTTTTTCAAACCTTCACTCAAGGGGTAAGCCAGGGCCTCAGCTTAACACTTTATCCAAAACAAACCACCAAATCCTACAGGACAGCTTTTCTTCAGTTGGACTTCACACTTACATCTCAGGGTGCAGCTTAAACACAACCATCTGACTCAGACAAGGACTGCTGAGCTGGGGCTGATACCTTGACTAGCTGCTGCCACCAATAAGAGAAAACCCTCAACTTAAGGAAACTGTCTTTAACACTAAACACACATGACAAAAGGCAAGGACAATTATTCAATAAACTTCTCGATTACTTTGACAAAGCAAAAGGCATGAAGTGAGTGAAAATTCAGTTGATATATTTATTGTCAAGCAAGCCTTTAAGAAGGCACCAGATGAGAATATCAGACAATAATCCTCCTTGAATGCCATATTAATTTATCTACATGGTTTTTCAGAGTGAATAGATTGAGGCGCTCCAAGTGGTTCAATTTTGGGGTCCTTTTGGATAATGAGAGAGAATATGGAGAAATTCCAACATAGTGACCACAGTCACAAGCATGGCTTCAAGCAAGGAGACAGCATGCTACTTGTTAAATTGTGCTTCCTTTTCCATAAAGACAGCAAGATTAATCTTGAAAAGGTTGACATTTCTAACTTTCTCTTCCCTCTTTCACTGAAAAAAACAATGAATTGGGCTCACCACTAGAATGTAAAATGCAATGAAATTTGAGAGAACTTTTGATGTTCAGTTGGAAGCTGAATAAAATCCACAATGAAATTTGGGACACCCTTTAAAATGTACCTGCACAATTACATCTCAGTCATGTTCCAACATATTGTTTTCAGATGAGTGTACACACACACACACACACACACACACACACACAGGATTTAACTTACCACAGGTGGCCCATTTACAGGATCCATGCACACAGCTGAACCAGGAGGACAGTCAACCCCTGGGATAGGATTTAGTGGTTGGCAAAGGTTGATGTAAAAATCAGGAGTGTCATCTTGACTATCATCAACAATATCTTCATCTTCTGCAGAATAATACCCAGTCTTCTGGATCAGAGGACTTAAATCAATAATCGAGCTTCCATTCTTCACCGAACATCTCACCTAGCCAGCAAACCAGAAAGGACAAGGAAAATGACAACCAAGTTACTTTGTAATAGCAAAGAAAACATTGCTAGTTTATTTAGTGGATAGATAACTGCCTTTACTTATCTAAACAAAGTTAAGTGGCAAAAGTGAAAAATTCATCTAAGTTAACAATTAGATAAATTAAAGGAAAGCCTGAAAGAGAACAGGTCCAAGAAAAGCTTAAATTTACTGCGAACAATTAAGTAGAAATACGTGCAGTTTCTAAGGTTATTGGTTATAAAGATTTTGTAAAAACGCTACCTCATGTTCACAGGCCAGCTGTGTATGCCAAGAAAAATAATGGGTGCATGTCTGCTCATCTGAAGCCACCAGTACAGGTCCAGTATTTGCTCCGGCAAATGTGCCGCAGACAAAACTGAAGATACTTCTGTGATGCAGGTTAGGGTTACTGGAGCAGATATCACCTCCACTATATGTGAGCCTCAACACCTGATCTACATAAGTCACTTCTGTATTGAAACGCCCTGCATTGATTGCATGATCTTCTTGAATACACACACCTGCAAAAGGTCACAAACATTACTGGTTTTCAAATGAAATAGCAAACAAAAAAAAGTTCCTAAATATGTTAACGATGATTATTAAATAAATGTAGTGAACATTGCACAAAGTATTGGGCATAATACTTGCATTATTCACATCAGTTGCAGTCTACGCTTTGGAAAGTTTATATATTAAAAACTTTACCCAAACAGTGGAGTCACACCAACAGCCTTCACTGCTGCCATGCCAGGTGGTGTGAAGTGCACATAGTCTGATCAAGACTTCTCCAATATACAACCCTCAGGCCAATTGTAATTGGTTCCCCTTAAACCTTTGCAATCTTTGGCCTAGATTTCCATTGCTATCTGGACCTGGCATGTTGTCTAATTTAGTTTGGCCAATTTTCTGTCAGGCCTGATTTCTCTGCCTATGGTCAATTTAGAATCTTCAATTTTGGACCTGTGATACCAACATGCCACAAGTGAATTGAAAAAAGATTGGAAAAAGAACCAGAGGGTCATAAGGAAACATTTTATGATTATGATCTGTAACAGCTTGCATGAAAGGAAAGTTTAAGGATGTTGAGTAATTTCAGAATTGAATTCAATAAAAGTCAGAAGGGATTAAGTTTACCCACCACAGGAAAATACAGATGAGTGGTATTAATTAAATAGCTCGCCTAAAGAACACAACAGGCAGGTGTGGGCGGCACGGTGGCACAGTGGTTAGCACTGCTGCCTCACAGCGCCAGAGACCCGGGTTCAATTCCCGCCTCAGGCGACTGACTGTGTGGAGTTTGCATGTTCTCCCCGTGTCTGCGTGGGTTTCCTCCGGGTGCTCCGGTTTCCTCCCACAGTCCAAAGATGTGCAGGTCAGGTGAATTGGCCATGCTAAATTGCCCGTAGTGTTAGGTAAGGGGTAAATGTAGGGGTATGGGTGGGTTACGCTTCGGTGGGTCGGTGTGGACTTGTTGGGCCGAAGGGCCTGTTTCCACACTGTAATGTAATCTAAAAATGTGCCATGTGGCCTCCTTGTATACTCAATTACGTTTGCCATAAGTGTAGACAACTGGAACTAGGGCTCACCAGTAATACGGGCATAAAATAACAACATTCTGAGGGGAGCACTTTGAATTCAAAAGGCAATCATCCACCCCCGTACTGCCCAGTCCTAAAAGATTACTTCATTTTGGTAAAGTTTTCATTCTTCGACTCCACTCTCCATTTAAGCGAAGGGGTAATTAAAAACTTTAGTAGGTTAGCTTTTGTTCTACAGGAGTTAGTTGGAATTTAGTTAAATCAGTTCCTTGCTTGATCTAACCAAAAACAAACATTCACTCCAAAAATACTGCAGCACAGCAGGATACAGACTGAGATATAAACAATAACAAATGATCCCTGTATAACAACTTGCAACAACCTAAGGCACCACACAGGAGCATCACTAAATAGGATACTGAGCTGCTTAAAGGACCTATTAATTCAGATGAACACAGGCTTATCAACGAATAGGTTTTAAGTGAGTGCCCTTAAGCAAGTTTGGGGCCAAGGCAACTGCAGCCACCGTCACCAATTTTGGAACTACTTATGATTAGAAATGCACAAAAGTCCAATGAAAGACTGTCATGGCTTAGAGGAGAATTTTGAGGGGCAATGCCATGGAATGACTTAATAAACAAATACAAGAATTCTGATGTCAATATAATGGCTTTAACTTCAGTACCCATTCAATACATACCAACATCATTCCCTGAACATCCAGTATTTTGCACCTTATCACAAATATTAAGGCGAATGAAGTTTCTTCTGATTTTATGATCATATATAGTATAGCCTTGACTTGTTCGCAGTGAATTCAAGTCAAATAAATGGCCTGGATGCAAAAACATGCAGCATTAGAAACAAAGTAATTTAGAACAAACATGTCCAAATCTCTAGATATATTAGAGTACAATATATTAATTTGCTAAGAAAATCAATTCACAAATGCCATGGTGGAAGATAAATCTATAAATTTATCCATAAAGAAAAAAATGTTGAACATAAAACACCACATGAAGTTAGCTGAACCCTGCAACCCACTTTATCAAAGCCTTTGATTTGATGGCTAATATCTGACTAAGCAGATATCTATTATAGAAGTAGGACCCTTGCTTGAAAAAAAATTGTACATGTTAAAATCCTGAAATAAAAACAGGAAACACCCAGTAGGCCAGACACCATATGTGGTAAGAATGAGTTAACATTGCAGATATGGGATCAAGTTTAAAAAAAAGTGTACATTTCAACTCATCTGTTCTCTCCATAACAAACTGATCTGAACATTCCAATTGTTGATTTTGCTTTGGATGGTGCAAGTTATCCAGACTTAGCCTGGATGCTATGTAGGGACCAATTAGTTTCATAAGATTTTGAGATAAAACAGATTTGCTTTCCTGTCAATTTTTTGTGTTTTCTAGACTTATTAGATTTTCCATTTCAGATAACATCTTTTAAGTACTCATTAGTCCAACTGCTGTCAGGAACTCAGTGTGGAGTTTACTGCTTTAAATGTGTGAAACTAAATTTTAAAAAACTTTGAGAACTTAAAATTGTGCTATCATAAAATTCACATTACTGACCTGTAATTGGATTTGTTACAACACACTCATTGTGTACATTTCTGGTTACTGGGCAAGCGAAAGCAGTGAACCACAAAAATGTGTACTCGCAACTTTCAATGGCAGTGATTAAGTCTGGCTTTGTGTTCTGTAAAAAGATAGATACTTGAAATGAAGTTTACCATCTCAATTATTATCTTGTCTTGCAATGATTACAAGACAAAAACCCCTGACATACCTTTTTTTCCAGCAATGTTAAAAGTTCTGTAATATTGAATTATTGCTTTCATGTCATTTTAGATATACACAAAAAGGCTACAGAAAAAGGTACATCAGGACAATTTAACTTCAATTTCTCTCTAATTTTAAGTTGAGATTTGCTACTCCACAATATAGGCATAGAGCAATGAGCTTTAACGGTGTATTTGTCTCCAATCCACATGTTCTAGTACATTGAGCTTGAGATATTTTGCACCCCTGCCACTGGACAGGTGTCTTTGTGGACTTTGTCCACAATTGATTTTGTTCATTCCACCATAGCGTATAGTTACAGGAGGTAAGATCTGCATAACAAAACATAACTCAATAAGGTGACTTAGATAGTCTTTTTTTTCCCCTCTTGATCTCTACTGCAAAAAGTAGCACTAGTACAACATTAATATAAAAAGAACTGTGGATTCTAGTGACCTAAAACAAAAGCAGAAATTGCTGGTGAAACTCAGCAGATCTGGCAGCATCTGTGGGGAGAAAGTAGAGTTAATGTTAAGTCTAATGCTCATCAGAACAATACCATGGAAACACATTCCCATGTCTCTCTCAATCTAGACATGTCCCTTTTTTGTCACCCGAGTCACTACCATGAAACTTACTGCTGCTCTGATGGAGCATGGCAGCGCACTGCCAACAGAATTAAGAAAATATCCTTTGCCCAACATCATACCTCCCCAGAGAACACATACAGGTCAACTCACTCTATAAATAAGGGAATTAACAATTCTACAAAATTAAATTCAATATTTCCTATTACCATTTGACTGTCAATTTTTTTTTAAATCAAGGTTGGAAATATGGAACCCAATATGATTCTTTTACAAGAAATCTCTCATCTGAAGACAGTGCTGAACAGAATACCAAAACTGGTCATACATATTCATGTAACTATCAGTTTTGCATTCCCAGTGGTAGGCATCTACATTGTTAGCAGAGGACAGTGATGCCTATAATCACTACTCCAAGATATCAATAGTGGAAGCAATAGAGTTGCTACAGATTAAACAGGTAGGTTACAGATTAAGTAGAACATCATTTTTGATTCTTGTATCATACAAGAAACAAAGCAAAACATGAGCTGGATAGGAAGTTTTTCCACTGCATAATGCAATTTTGTTTCCTGCAAGCTTTCCATTTCTTATTTTGATTCACCTCAGGATAAAAAGTAACTGAAATAAGACTTACAATTGCATCTTTATCACATTTGAAACGTATGCTTGTAGTCTTATTGCGTCTTCCATCAGGGCACCAGTCACCATTTTGATAACGTAGGACAAGGAGACCATGTTCTTCCCACCTTGGCCCTGCAACAACCTCACCAAGGTTTATATACTTGCTGCCATTCTTCAGGCAGACAGCTGCATTTAAGGGACAGGCCCAGTTGCCTATAAAATAATAAACAGGTTATTGCAAACCAATGGCTACATTAAGCCCAAAATAAGCAAACATACAAACCATTAAGTTCAGAATAAAAACGCTAAAATGTCAGTATAGCAATTCTGACTACTGAAGTTTAACCACTTACATATGCATAAATATAGTTTTGTAGAGAACATAACAGTCTCCTAATCACCGAATATGATGCACATTCACAATCTTGACTCATTCTAACCTTTTCAAATGGTGGTTAAACAAATCTCTACTCCTATAAATGGGGAAGTTTAATGCAAAAAAATTACTTTAGGAGTGCGTTTCCCACCTGGTTTTGGACAACTTCGATTCCAGAATAGCAATGCAATACTTCACCATAAAATTGGTGAACAAAGCACAATGCATAAAACAAAGATGGGAAAACTGCTTAAAGTGCCAGCAACATATGCCCAGCCACTCCAGATAATCGCAAAAAAAGGTTCTCTCTAGAAACAGTATAAATAGATTATTTATTACCCTGTAACATTTAGCAAGGATGAATTTGATAAAATCAGTTTTAGATAGTTGCTCGATAACCACTATGGAAAAAGTCAAATTAAACAGCAAGACAGAAGGAAATATACCATTTATATCATCTTTTACTGCCAAAACACTTTAATCAAATAATTACGTTTAAGTGTAATTACTATCACAATGTACAAAACGCATGAAATTTGCACAAGGCAAGTTCCCAGAGTTATGAAATAAGCAACTAGATAACATTTCAGTACTGATGAGGGATAATTATCGATCAGAATAACGGGAGGAATACTCAATTATAGAATAATAGAACACAGGTGTGCCCTTGACACCTATTTGAAAGTAGTGTCCCCTTCAGCCCTAATTGCTTGTTTTTAGCCCATGAGCCTGCAAATATGATTACAGTAGTCCCCACCATACTTGCAGGGGTTATGTTCCAAGACCTACTGTGGAATCCCAAAACCACATAGGAGCGAACCCATTCATTTAAATGGAAAACGTGCCTTCCTGGCAGCCACCTGGTCCCAGGCACTGGAACATTCTCGATGATATGCTCAGGCCACAGCTAACCAAGAGTAACTGAAACTGCAGAAAACAATTCTGCAGATACAGGGATTGCCCTGTATTTATTTAATTCCAATTTGAAGTTATTCAATCTGCTGCCATTATCCTTTCGGAGAATATACAAAACAAAAACTGCATAAATTATTCTAGAGTTGCCTGTTATTTTGGCAACAATTCCTCCTGGTTTACTCCATCAGGACAGTTCATGATTTTGAACATCCTTAGCAACCTCTGCTTAATTTTCTCTGTCCAAAAGAAAACAACCCAAGTACACAAATCTCTCCAGCATATCAGAAGTCTTCCATGACATTATTCTAACAAATCAAAGCCTTCTACAGTTTTCAGTTTCTATTTTGCACCCTCAACCAGGCTGAAGTACAGCTGACAGACTACTGATTGACAAATGAAGCCAAATATGTGGACAATACATTTTCATAGAAGTCTCTCTTCATCCAAATCCACCCACTTTTTCAAGATTAACCTGCACAGCAACAAGAACAAGTCCTAGGTGTTCCTCTCCTTTCTATTTGAATATTAAATTTAAAAGACGAAAACCAACTCTTCAGTTTTCTCAGTTTTGCAGTCAACTTTATGTCATGAACAAAAACTGGTTTGTCATTGCTTATTTAATAGCGCAGAGAAAGTGTGTATGGAATTAGAGATTTCCCCATTCCTTGCTTCTCATTCCTCAGAAAATCCTATGGCTGCCTGTTTTGACTAGTGTATTTGCAACCTCCTTTAATGTTTCAAATTAGATTTGACTTGAATAGGTAAGTGAGCTCCAATGGGCAATGAGTGGCTCCCCATCAAATGCTACACAGCTAAATACTTCTGTTGCTCTCTCAATGCACTTGCCATTTTTTGGGACTAGTGACTTGCAGATGTTGATGTAATATGTCTGGTCAACATCACGTTGCTGTTCTATCTCCCAGTTGTCTTGAGACTGTGATAAAGGAGTAAGGTCATAGGAATTCCCACCTTTATCCCTAAAAAGAAAAAAAAGTTGCACTTCAAATCTTGAATTGGCTTTTATTGCATACATTGCTAAACTACCCATAACTGTAATCAACACCAGGCTTTAAAAACTTAACTCAGACTATAATCAAGCAGATTGATAAAGAAATTGAAACATTAATATGATAAATGCATATTATCATATGCATTTAAAGTGCATATGATAATGCACTTTAAAGTGATCATGTTTCATGTACATTAATGTGCTCCAGAAATTCCAAATCTCATAAGAAAGCCAAGAAATTTATGACAATTATTCTTCTAACTATGCACAAATCACATTTAATTCTTAGGTGGCAGTATGTTATTCATTACCAGAACAAGTATTACTATACAACATCACAACTTAGTTCTGTTCTCAGTTCATAAAAATTTTAATTACATTTGCATTTTTAACACCAACAGCAAATTTAACTGAAAGTTTGTTAAATAGGTAAATGTACCTTAATGTGCAATCGATGGATCGGAATGGTGGACAAGCATATGATGTATGCCATTCAAAGAGGTATGTACAATCTGGAGTTTCCCTCAAATATACTGGCTTGCCCTATGGGAGAGAACAACTTAATATTTTTGTTATAATATTTAAATAAATTTGTTTTAAGCTGAAATTAAAGTTGAGGTTTCTTCATGTGGTCAATTCACTATCCTGGTAGCTTCACTATGGAAGAGACTATTAGTGGCAATTTGTATAAAGCATTTATAAAAAACACTAATTGAACAACATTGACTATTTCAACACTTGAATCAATCCACAGGCTATTTGCAAGCAGCATTTTACCACTTTCACTAAGAAGATTTGGAGACTGCCCCTCAGACCGTTATGCCATGACTTACAGAACCAGCGAGGTCAAATACCCAATGGACTTGACTTAGAGATGAAACAAATCTGCCATTCCTGAGGAGCTATGAAGTGAAATTTCAAGGACATTATTATTGTCCATCATGCTCAGAGGGGACAGGATTATGTTACCAAGACATCTTGTCTCCTCTCAGTACATATGATATTTGATTAGATTAGATTAGATTACATTACAGTGTGGAAACAGGCCCTTCGGCCCAACAAGTCCACACCGACCCGCCGAAGCGCAACCCACCCATACCCCTACATTTACCCCTTACCTAACACTACGGGCAATTTAGCATGGCCGATTCACCTGACCTGCACATCTTTGGACTGTGGGAGGAAACCAGAACACCCGGAGGAAACCCACACAGACACGGGGAGAACGTGGAAACTCCACACAGTCAGTCAGTCGCCTGAGGCGGGAATTGAACCCGGGTCTCAGGCGCTGTGAGGCAGCAGTGCTAACCACTGTGCCACCGTGTTGCCCACTCATTTGATTCCTCTTGTGTTAGTCTATATTTATGTAAACTTTTGCTCGCTAACATAACTATATTTAGGAACTGCAAGGCTACCAAGCCAAACTAAGCTTTTCGCCCTTCTCAGAATATCCATATGGCTACCATTGTATCAAACAGCATACAAGAGAATCTAGATGTATCTTGGTGATACTATCTTAAAAATGTCGTCTTAATGAGGAAATAGAGACCACTACATATTCAGGCAAGTGAAAAGGGGGCAGAAGTTCATCAGGTTGTATTGTCACTGGGTTATAGAAAAAGTGGTGTTATGGATGGCACATAAACGACTAGCAAGAGGTAATTTAGGGTTCAGAAAAACCCAAGCTAAAAAACATTTACACTGGCCTGGACTGTATGAGGATGTAGTTGAATTTTGCCACATATATGATACATGTCAGGTAATTGGAAAACCAAAGGCAGTAATAAAACCTGCATCTTTAATACCTATTCCTGCATTTGAGGAACTTTCACAAGAGCCTTGATTGTGTAGGACCCCTATCTAAAACAAAAAAAGTGGGAATCTGTATTTGTTAACAATAATGGATGCGTTCACTAGATTTCCAGAGGCCATTCCATTACACAATATCGCAGCTAAAAGTATTGCAGAGGAATTACTCAATTTTCACTAGATACAGACTACCCACAGAGATACAATTAGATCAAGGATTAAACTTCACATCAAAATTATTCAAGTTATGGACAGCATAGGAATAAAACAATTCAAATCTACTGCATACCATTCAGAATCACGGAGTGCTAGAAAGATGGCAGACATTAAAGACCATGTTAAGGACTTAGAGTCAAGATTATCAGATAATTGGGATAAGAGAATACCATTTGTACTTTTTGCCATCAGCGATGTACCAAATGAATTGACCAAATTCAGTCCATTTGAATTAGTTTGTGGGCATGAAGGGAGAGGACCACTAAAATTGATTGAGGAGGAATTGGTCATAATTCAGAGACCACATATTCAGACTGTGTGTCAGATTTTAGGGAATAATTAAATAGAGCAGGGGAGTTGACTAGACAGCATTTAAAAGTAGGAGAAAGTGAGGTCTGCAGATGCTGGAGATCAGAGCTGGAAATGTGTTGCTGGAAAAGCGCAGCAGGTCAGGCAGCATCCAGGGAACAGGAGAATCGACGCTTCTTCAGGAATGAGGAAAGTTTGTCCAGCAGGCTAAGATAAAAGGTAGGGAGGAGGGACTTGGGGGAGGGGCGTCGGAAATGTGATAGGTGGAAAGAGGTCAAGGTGAGGGTGATAGGTCAGACTGGGGTGGGGGCGGAGAGGTCGGGAAGAAGATTGCAGGTTAGGAAGGCGGTGCTGAATTCGATGGATTTGACTGAGACAGGGTGGGGGGGGGGGGGGGGGGGAAGAGGGGAAATGAGGAAACTGGTGAAATCAGAGTTCATCCCTTGTGGTTGGAGGGTTCCTAGGCAGAAGATGAGGTGTTCTTCCTCCAACCGTCATTTTGTTGTGGTCTAACGATGGAGGAGTCCAAAGACCTGCATATCCTTGGTGGAGTGGGAGGGGGAATTGAAATGTTGAGCTACAGGGTGGTTGGGTTGGTTGGTCCGGGTGTTCTCTGAAACGCTCCGCAAGTAGCCGGCCTGTCTCCCCAGTGTAGAGGAGGCCACATCGGGTGCAGAGGATGCAATAGATGGTGTGTGTGGAGGTGCAGGTGAATCTGTGGCGGATATGGAAGTTTCCTTTGGGGCCTTGGAGGGAGGTGAGGGGGGAGGTGTGGGCGCAAGTCTTGCACCTCCTGCGGTTGCAAGGGAAGGTGCCGGGAGTGGAGGTTGGGTTGGTGGGGGGTGTGGATCTGACGAGGGAGTCACGGAGGGAGTGGTCTTTACGGAATGCTGATAGGGGAGGGGAGGGAAATATATCCTTGGTGGTGCGGTCCGTTTGGAGGTAGCGGAAATGACGGCGGATGATACGCTGTACATGGAGATTGGTGGGGTGGTAGGTGAGGACCAGTGGGGTTCTGTCCTGGTGGCGATTGGAGGGGCGGGGCTCAAGGGCGGAGGAGCGGGAAGTGGAAGAGATGTGGTGGAGGGCATCGTCGACCACGTCGGGGGGGAAATTGTGGTCCTTGAAGAAGGAGGCCATCTGGGTTGTGCGTTTTTGGAACTGGTCCTCCTGGGAGCAGATGCGGCGGAGTCGAAGGAATTGGGAGAATGGGATGGCGTTTTTACAGGGGGCAGGATGGGAGGAGGTGTAGTCCAGGTAGCTGTGGGAGTCGGTCGGTTTGTAGTAGATGTCCGTGTTGATTCGGTCGCCTGAGACAGAAATAGAAAGGTCGTGGAAGGGGAGGGAGGAATCTGAGACTGTCCAGGTGAATTTGAGGTCGGGGTGGAAGGTGTTGGTGAAGTGGATGAACTGTTCAACCTCCTCGTGGGAGCATGAGGCGGCGCCGATACAGTCATCGATGTAGCGGAGGAAAAGGTGGGGGGTGGGGCCAGTGTAGTTGCGGAAGATGGATTGTTCCACATATCCTACGAAGAGGCAGGCATAGCTGGGGCCCATGGCTACTCCTTTAGTCATGTGTGACTAAAGATTACCAGGCCATCAAGATACACAAGACAATTGGGTAATCCAGCAGTGATCTTGTTGGTTAGTCTCTGAAATGTGACTGGTGCATTTTTTTGTGCCAAATGGCATAACTTTAAATTGACACAGTCCATTCAGCATTAGGGAAGCCAAAATTGTCTTAGCTCTTTTGGGCAACCGTACCTGCCAATATCCTTTGAGCAAGTCCAACTTAGAAATGAGTTGTTTGTCTGACCTTTTCAAAACAGTCTTCCAAGAGTGGAATCTGATATGCATCAGTCTTTGCAATTGCATTAACTTTGCAACACAGAGGAACCTCTATTATCCGAAGGATATGGGCAGGGCATATTTTGTTTGGTTAATTGAATATTAGATAAACGTCGGGACTTTGTAATCTTGCTGGATCATCTGATATTCAGATAATTGAATGCTGGATAATCAAGGTTCCTCTGCACTCCACACATTTGCAAAATTTATCAGAATTGTTCGATTGATTTCAGGAGGTAGGCTTGGTGATAAACCGGACTAAAAGTGCATTTGCCAAAGCAGAAGTCACTTTCCTGGGCCACATTATTGGACATGGACAAATTGCTCCATGGAATGTAAAGCCAAAGGTAATTGGGGAACTTCCCATACAAACCGGCAAAAAGAGCACTATCACAATTCTATAATTGGGATTGAGTGGATTTTATTAGAAATTTATACCAAATATGAACAGTATGGCTGCTCCATTCACTGAATTACTAAAGAAAGGCAAAATGCTTCAACGGATAGCAGACTATCAGAAGGCATTTGACAGCCTGAAAGCTAACGTTAACCACTGACCAGTATTAGCCACACCTAATTACACAAAGCTATTCAAGGTGGCTATTGGTGATGAAAAGATAGAAAGAACTATCAGATATTTCTTCAGAAAATTAAACATTCATCAGCAGAAATATTCAACAGTTGAGCAGAAGGCTTCGAGCTTGGTATTGGCATTACAACAGTTCAAAGTTTATGTTACAGTAATGCATCTGGGAATCATACACACACGGATTGAAGTGTAATCCATTGAAGTTTGTGGACAAACTGAAGGACAAAAATTCCAGACTGCTTTAGGTGGAGTTTGTTGCTACAGCCATTCAATTTGAAAACTGTGCATGTGGCAGGACGAGATAACATGATTACTGATTCACTGGCGAGACTTGAATGAGAAATGGAGGTGTTCGATGGCAGGAGTAAAACAGACTGTAATAGAATTTAGGAGAAAGTGAGGACTGCAGATGCTGGAGATAAGCGTCAAACAGTGTGGTTCTGGAAAAGCACAGCTGGTCAGGCAGCATTCGAAGACCAGGAGAATTCAATTCTTCTGCTTCTGATGTTGCCTGATCAGCTATGCTTTTCCAGCACTAACAGAATTTAGTGTGTACATTTGCATGTTTATTATCAATGTATATAAATGTTGTAACAGTGTAAGATTGAAGGGTTTTAAAACAAAGCCCTCTTTGGATATTGATGGTTCTTTAAGGGAGAGGTGTGATGCTACTGCTCCTTTAACAAGTTTTGTCATCCTGGTTTTTTTTCCCAGGTGGTCGTAGAGACAATTTGTGAAACATCTGGGTTGATCTACTTGAGAAACCTTTTAGGTTTAAAAAAAGCTGGAACAATGAAAGGGGAGTGGCCAGTTCTCCCAGCTCAGCTTTTCTCTGGTTTGGGTTTAGCAGCCCGGCTGTTCAGAGCTGCTCGTCAGGTTTTTGAGGCTGCTGCTCAAAGCAGCAGTTCCATGCGGATCCCCCTCTCTCTCTCTGACAATCTCTCCTCTAAAAACTGGTGTTCGACTTTCCCCATAAACAGCACTTGGTAAAAAAGGAATTGTCGCAAGTATTTGGAACAGCATCATTAAGTTGGGATACGCTGTTGGGTATTTGGATAAGTTAACTTCTTCTATATGCTGTTCGCTTTTACGTTTCATTCAGTAATCCAGCAAAACAACTAGCAAAGTTAGGGTCCGGGTTACTTTCTTGAAATGTTTTGAGGGGGTCTGTCTGGTCTGGGTCCATAACACTATTTATGGTGTCAATTTAACAGCCGTTGCTCTCAGACAAATATTTACACACTTCATAACTTTCTTCTCACGCCCCCCCTCAGTCTGAAACAAGCCAAATATCATTCACAAATGCTAAATGATAGTTGGTCTGATGCATAGCATATCATAAATTTGATTGACTTAATTCTCAAAATAATCTTTTATAGTGTACATTTATTCCACAAATTTACACTTATTTGCTCTTGATATTAAGGTTTATTAAAAATAAGCTGAGACCAGGGCATTAACAGCACCTTATACTTATGTCATGGAAAATTACAGAAAGTATACAATACAGTGGATCCAATTTAGTGAGCAGAGACACGGTTAGTGTGGGAGTGGGAGTGGAAGAGAATAGAGCAGGGGAAGTGAAGCATCTGAGACTTAACTGATCTAGTGGCAATTGTGATAGAATTGTTTAACACTCCACTGACTCTCACTCAGGTACAGACACAGGGGCACTGAAAGTTCTTTAAAAACTCTTCCAAATGCCATCGGATTAGAGGCCAGGAGATGTTTCCAGACTATTAATATGGCAGCAGAACTAGCTCATTTCACATGGTGACACATTTTCATTAATTGGAAAGAATCCAGATTTTCCTTTTCCAAGGCAAAGGTTAGTCAGAGGAAATAGTAAGGACTGCAGATGCTGGAGAACTCAGTCGGTAAAGTGTGGCACTGACAAAAGCACAGCAGGTCAGGCAGCATGAGTAGCAAGTGTGTCAACATTTCAGGCTTAACCCTTCATCTGGGCTGCCCTGATCTTTAATTGACAACGGTTAGTCAGAGGTCAAATATAAAAATATCTTTCACTTATAAAAATGCCATTTATCAAAACATCTCCATTATTCCACAAATTCTCTATCACTTGGAATACTTCAAAGTCATCCCAGCCAGTACCAACAGAGAGCACTTAAACATGGGAACTTAGCGACATACAAGTTCAACGTCGTATTTAATGGAATACATTTTGTGGTTAGCCACCAGTTAAATTTACAAACAAAGCAAAAACAGAGTAGCAAGGACTTTACAAGTATACACTTAAATTTTGGAATAAAAAAGCAAAAAATCTACACTTGTGCATGTTTTGAAAATACTTGCATTTGGATGAAGTGTTTACCTGACCTCAGGTGAATGTAAGAGTCCATAAGACACAGGAGTGGAAGTAAAGCCAGTCAGCCCATCAAATCCACTCCGCCATTCAATCATGGCTGATGGGCATTTCAACACTACTCACTGCACTTCTCCCATATCCCTTAATTCCTTGCGTGATTAAGAATTTATCAATCTCTGCTTTGAAGACATTTACCATCCCAGCCTCCACTGGGCTCCGCGACAATGAATTCCACAGGCCCACCACACTGGCTGAAATGTCTCCCGTTTCTGTTCTAATTTGACTCCCTCTAATTTTAAGGCTGTGGCCACAGGTCCTATTATCCCTGTCCGATGGAAACAAATTCCCAGTGTCCATGCTTTCTAAGCCAAGCATTACCTTGTAAATTTCAATTTCTCCCAGTGTCTGTGTGGGTTTCCTCCGGGTGCTCCGGTTTCCTCCCACAGTCCAAAGATGTGCAGGTCAGGTGAATTGGCCATGCTAAATTGCCCGTAGTGTTAGGTAAGGGGCAAATGTAGGGGTATGGGTGGGTTGCGCTTCGACGGGGCGATGTGGACTTGTTGGGCCGAAGGGCCTGTTTCCACACTAAGTAATCTAATCTCCCCATAACCTTCGAAACTCTAATGAATACAATTCCAGGATCCTCAGCCATTCATCGTATGTTAGGCCAACCATTCCAGGGATCATCCATGTGAATCTCCCCGCTGGACATGCTCCAGTGCCAGCATGTCCTTCCTGACGTGGGGCTCAGAACTGGACTCTATTCTAAATGGGGACTAACTAGAGCTTGATAAAGTCTCACAAGAATATCACTGCTTTTATATTCCAACCCTCAAAGTAAATGACAACATTACATTTGCTTTCTTAATCATGGACTCAACCTGCAAGTCAACCTTTAGAGAATCCTGGACTAGCACTCCCAGGTCCCTTTGTACTTTGGCTTTTGGAATTTTCTCACCGTTTAGAAAATAGTCTGTCCCTGTATTCTTTTTTCTGAAGTGCAAAACCTCGCATTTGTTCACATTGAATTTCAGACATTTCTTGGACCAATCTCAAACGGTCTAAATCTTTCTCTATTCCTGATGAAGGGCTTTTGCCCAAAACATCGATTTTCCTGCTCCTCGGATGCTGTCTGACCTGCTGTGCTTTTCCAGCCCCACTCTAATCTCGACTCCGGTTTCCAGCATCTGCAGTCATTGTTTTTACCGAAATCTTTCTACAGCCTTCCCGCCTCTTGAGAACTACCTGCCTGTCCGCCTAACTTTGTATCATCTGTGAACATCACCAGAATGCCCCCAGTCCCTTAGTCCAGATCATTTATATATCAAGTGAACAGCTGGGGCCCCAACACTGAACCCTGCAGGACACCACTTGTCACCAGCTGCCATTCCGAAAAAGAACTTTTTATCCCAACTCTCTGCCTTCTGTCAGACAGCGAATCCTCAATCCATGCCAGTAGCTTACCTTGAACATCACGGGCCCACACCTTACTCAGCAGCCTCCTGTGAGGCACCTTATCAAAGGCCTTTTGGAAGTTTAGGTAGCTAACATCCACTGGGTTTTTCTGGTCTAACCTATGTGTTACCTCTTCGAAGAAATCTAACAGGTTTGTCAGGCACGACCTCTTCTTACTAAATCCATGCTGACTTGTTCTAATCAAACCCTGCACTTCCAAGAATTTAGAAAAGACATCCTTAACGAGAGATTCTAGAATTTTACATACAACTGAGGTTAGGCTAATCTGCCTATAACGTTTCATCTTTTGTCTTGATCCTTTCTTGAACAAGGGGGTTTCAACAGCGATGTTCCAATCATCTGGGACTTGCCCTGACTTGTGATTTTTGAAAGATTACAACCAACGCCTCCACTATTTTTTCCAGCCACCTCCCTCAGAACTTTAGGATGCAGTCCATTGGGCCAACTATTGCATTCTGAAGAACATGGGAACCCTTTATGTCCTAGCTAATATCAATGCCTCAAATAACAGTACGAGATCTCAATTTATATATATTATGTACAAATTGATTTCTAAACTTCCTATGACATACTACTACACTACAGAAATAAATAACTGGCTATAAAGCACTTGGAAATCCTGAGGTTGAGAAAGGTGCAAGGTTTAAGGTATAGACAATGCAAGTCTTCTGATAAGATTGACAGTAGAGCAGTATTTTCATCTCCCTACACTTGGAAAGCTTTATTAGCACTTTAAGCAGGTGTTCAAATACGAGGTATCATTTGGGAATTATGAAGATTACACAATGTGAAGAATAATCAAGATTTTTATACATTATTCATAACATAGCCCAAACGTAAAGCTTACTATTGTAAATGAAGAGTTTAGCTGTAGGTATTTATTTTGTGTGCTTAATGTTAAGTGCTATGCTTTTTATAAAAGATTAAACAAACGTAATCTCATTCCTGACAAAGGGCTTATGCCCAAAACATCGATTCTCTTGCTCCTCAGATGCTGCCTGACCGGCTGTGCTTTTCTAGCACTACACTCTTCGAATCTGATCTCCAACATCTGCAGTCCTCACCTTCTCGAAGGAATAGGAGCAGTCATGCCCTCAGGCCAACCAACTTCTGCTGCTTCAATGACCTTCCCTCCATCATCAAGTATGCTTGTTGATGATCACACAATGACCAACACTACTTCTAACTGCTCGGACACTGAAGCAGTTCATACCCAAATACAGCAAGGCCTGGACAATATCTAGGTTTGGGTTGCAAAATAACATTTGTACTGCACAAGTGCCAATCAATGGCCATCTCCAACAGGGAATCTAACCATTACTCCTTGATATCCAATAGTATTACCATCCCTGACAGCTCACCAGCACCTTCCATCAAGGGTAACTGGAAAATGGGAAATAAGTGCTGGCCCAGCATTCTAATGAGTGCAGTTTTTAAAAAGTGGTAATCTCTTAACAGCATTTCATACAGTACAGAGGTGACACTTAAAAACAATGTTGGAAATATTCAGGTCAGCCAGCATCTGTCGAAATACAGAATGACTGTTTTGCTAGAATTTTTCATATTTCCAGCACTTGTGAAACCTTTGCACTTAAGTGATACCTCCTTAGCAGCAGTCCAAATGACATGCAGCAAAATTAACAATAGTCATGTCATTATTTCTATGTACTCATGTAGAGATAACAAGCAGAGTTTTCCGAATGCCAAATCTATTGAAAAAGAAATAAATTGACTCTCAGGTGGAGAATCTGTAAGATGACTAATTCCAACTGAACTTAATTTTACATTTACTTCCAAAAGCGCTATGATGTGGAAAAGGGTTATAAGAAGATGCACAGCCCACAAAGTCCATCTCCTGTGGAAGCAATTTTGACCTAACAATGCTCAAACTGGATTGCCACAAACATTGGTCACAACCAGGAAGATTTGAGGTTGCACAGATAAGCAGTGCTTGAATTGTTAGAGACAGAAACAGGATAAAATGGAGAGACGGTCAACAATTTTCCATTTCAGTGTCAAGACCAAATCCTAAGTGCTTTGAGTTGATTTGTTGGTTTTCATCCCAGGGGATTAAACTCATGGCATTTTTAATAATTCAGAACTCTGTCATATTTGCTACATTCAGGAATCTTCACAATTGATAGAATGACATGAAAACGTATCCTCCAGTTGAAAACATTGCCAACCTCAAAACCTTACATCTTCCCAGTAAGTGATTATACCTCAATTAGCAGACTATAAATTAACACTCAAGTTAAGGAACTGTGACACAAACTTCAGAATTTTAATAGCTACTCAGATTGAAAGCAGCAGCAACAACTCTTCCTTTAATAGTTTATTCCAGACAAACTTGTACAGAAATTGAAAGCAATTAGCCACGCCCAGGAAAAAGGGAGTTGAGGCTACATAAGCAAAACTGTTTTGACACCTGTTTGATAGCGGGCTGCCTTAAGGACAAATGACTGACCTGGAAAATTTAAGGAGTTAATTGCAGGACAGGCTTGGTCTTCAAATGGACAGTAAAGAATAAATGTGAGAAAGGAACAGAGGCATTACTTCTGAGAAAGCAAGCTGCAGACTCAAGGACTCCAGAAGATTAACCAATTTTAGGTGAAAGAACCTAAAAGATGATCAATAATGTCACACCAAAGACCTGAAGGACAAGAAAATTCTACTCCAGGATTCCTCAGGAGCAGAACTTCAAAGAACACTGCAAAAGGATCAGATCTCAACTGAGACAAACTACTGCTGGCTGGAATTGTAGCTAAATTCCACCATTAAATCTGATAAGTTGAATTGTGAGGCTTAACTTGCTTACTTGAGGGATCTTATTTTGCTTCTACATGCAATTAAAGTTAAGTCATTGTTTCAGTACTTGATTATCTAAGAAGTTCCCTAATGGGTAGCCAAATTAAAGTTAGCTTGTGGTGATTTATCCACAACACAGTTATAGTGACACCTGAAAAAGGGTACAGTGAAAGAGTGTTAGGAATCAGATAAGAAAATTCTGATTATGACAAAGTCACCAGCCTGTTCTGGTAGTATGGTATCAAATCCCAATTACTTGTGATAAACCAAACATTTGTTTAGACCCTCTGGAATAGCTGAATTTAAATGGGTAATATTGGACTTGCTGCCTTACTAAACCACTGTGTGAACATATAATGTGTAACAAAAAGCCCCTGTTGCACAATTGCAAGTTGAAAAAAGGCAGAACGTTTCGATCATTTTCCAACAAGACACTGGCACTACATATACCTCAATCGCTTTCCCACTTGCTATTGAAAGTTCACCTTTTTTTAAACTGCCCTGGTGGTGAGCTGGCAGTGGTTGGAGATGGTGGCGTTTTTGGAATGTAGAATATTAAAATGTTAGTGGGAAATGCTCTGAATCCTTGCACATTTAAAACCTGCAAATTCTATTCAATATAAGAATATGATATTGTAATTACCCTTCAGTTTTTCTGCTTTCAGTTAAACTGTTAGATGGCTGTCACCTGGAGGCACTTTGCATTCCACAAAGCTCTTTCACTTGAATTTGTCGGGATTCCCTTGTGATTTAACTTAAGATTTTACCATAGGCTAATTTAGTGAAGTTGTCCTACAAGAGAAACTCAGTACTCATTTCAACCCAATGCTGAAACCACTGCTTTAAAAAAAAAAGCACAGCAGAATTGGAACGATCTTCCTTCTACATAGCACCTTTGAGCCATTCCTCTTAATACATATAAAAATATGATGCAGATTGAGAGCCTGAGCCATTTGAGACTCCTCGGCCATTTAACAACATTCCAGCTGATTTACTTGTGTTCTGAAATCATATCCATCTCTCAGAAAACATTCAATTCTCTTTACTAACAAATCTACCTGTGCATTAAAATTATTCAATGAACTCACCTCCAACATCTTCTGGGGCAAGAGTTCTAAAGTCCCACAATCCCTTGGAAATTATGTTTACTCTCGTGTGCAAACAAAGGGAAATTTGTTTTTCAAAGTCCACCTCATCCAGACCATTCAAGATCACACTAACTTCAACTCAATCATCCCCAGTCTTCTAAACTTCGATGACAAGATCAGACTGTGTAATTTCTTCCTCATAAGACAACCCACTCAAACAAAAGAACTCTAGCAGTGAAAGTGATAAGGACTGTATATCCCTAGTACCACTTTTACTTCCCTGGTTTTAAGGAGTCATAAAGAGAGAAAAGTGGTCAGAGATAGAGGACAGCACTGAGGTGGATGTTTCAGTACTACAGACTGACCTGCAGCCAGAGAATATTGAAATTGTTCTAAAGAAAAAAGGAGTCACCCAAAAGAAGGGGCCAATGAAGACGTGGAAAAGCCTAGACAGTTCAAGGGAATATATATGCTTCATCTTTGAGATGGGGTACAAATTCTGAATGCGATTGCTACTAAAGGAGAAGGACACCTCCTCCATGAGGAAGTCAGGGGTGCTCTTGGAGAGTATGAGCAGGAGCTGCAAGCTGGCTGGATAGCAATAAAACATTGGTTACAGGGTATAGCCCACATAAGACCGACTGGACAAAAACAAAATTCACAGCTTGCGTCAAAAACCCACAGAAGACTATGAGCAAACGTTTGGGACAACCTGGAAAGAATATGCTGAAGTCCCAAATGTACAGGATAACTGGGATTTAAGGCTGCGACTATGGCCAACTGAAGTCTGCTTTTGTAGCCAGATTTAAATCTGAGCTCACTAAAATGTCAAAGTTGACCAAACTGGACCAGGAGTAGAGGGGGATCATTACAATAAATTGGTGAACTGAGGCAGTCAGCTCAGCTGAGATATGGGCGCTGAATTGAGCACCCAACAAGCAGGACAATAGGACAATCCCCCAGTAGTCTGAGGAAGACAAGACAAATACCCAGAGAAAATGTCACTTCTGTGGGCAGACCGGCCATTGGGTGTTAGCCGAAAGGAAAAAGTCACCTAATAGACAATGAGGAAGAGGAGACCCTGGAAGCTGGGAGTAAGACCAATTTCCTAGAACTTTTTATTTATTTATTTATTTTTAAGAAAACCGACCATGGAGCTGCTGAATTTGACAAAAACTGAAAGAGCCCATCCATGCCCCTCTACACTCCCACTTGCTTTGAGGATGAGGGACTTGGGACACTGAATACCTTTTAGACACAGAAGCAGGATTGATGTGCCTACCCCAGAAGTATGAAACCAAATTCCCCTTCGACAAGACAGTGAGGACAGCTATGTAAGAACGGCGTATAAAGAGGTTACTTTAAGAACTGTATTTCAGGATTCTATTTCCACCTCTGACTTGTGCTACTGCGATTGCTGAAGAGGTTATTTTCCACTACTCATCAGTTTCGCTCATTATCTGAAAGATCTCTCTCAGCCCCTTGGTCATTGACTCCTTCACCAAGAAGTCTCTCTAATCCTCTTTCCCCATGGGCCCTACTGTTTTTTCATGTAGTAGATAAAAACAGGGTAAGAACAATGATTGCAGATGCTAGAAACCAGATTCTGGATTAGAGTGGTGCTGGAAAAGCACAGCAGTTCAGGGAAATCAACGTTTCGGGCAAAAGCCACTCATCAGGAATAGAGTGCCTGTAGGGTGGAGAGATAAATGAGAGGAGGGTGGGGGTGGGGAGAAAGTAGCATACAGTACAATAGGTGAATGGGGGTGGTATGAAGGTGATAGGTCAGAGAGGAGGGTGGAGCGGATAGGTGGAAAAGATGATGGGCAGGTAGAACAGGTCATGGGGACAGTGCTGAGCTGGAAGTTTGGAACTGGGGTGAGATGGGGGAAGGGGAAATGAGGAAACTGGTGAAGTCCACAAAGATGCCCTGGGGTTGAAGTGTTCCGAGGCAGAAGATGAGGCGTTCTTCCTCGAGGCGTCGAGTGGTGAGGGAGCGGTGGTGAAGGAGGCCCAGGACCTGCATGTCCTCGGCTGAGTGGGAGGGGGAGTTGAAATGTTAGGCCACAGGGCGTGTGGTTGATTGGTGCGGGTGTCCCGGAGATGTTCCCTAAAGCGCTCTGCTAGGAGGCGTCCAGTCTCCCCAATGTAGAGGAGACTGCAATGGGAGCAACGGATACAATAAATGATATTAGTGGATGTGCAGATAAAACTTTGATGGATGTGGAAGGCTCCTTTGGGGCTTTGGATGGAAGTGAGGGAGGCGGCGTGGGCGCAGGTTTTGCAATTCCTGCAGTGGCAGGGGAAGATGCCAGGACGGGAGAGTGGGCTGTTGGGAGGTGTGGACCTGACCAGGTAGTCACAGAGGGAACGGTCTTTGCGGAAGGCAGAAAGGGGTGGGGAGGGAAATATATCCCTGGTGGTGGGGTCTGTTTGGAGGTGGCAGAAATGTCGGCAGATGATTTGGTTTATGCGAAGGTTGGTAGGGTGGAAGGTTTTTCAAGTGCTCCCTTGCTTTGTTTCATCTGCCCAAGTGCTGCACCTCACACTGATCATGGAATTCAATTCCATTTGCTGCAGATCAGACTATCTAACCAGCCTGACTATATCCTCTTGTACTCCAAGGCTATCCTGTTCACTATTTACTACCCAACAATTACTGCATTACCTGCGAAATTACTGATCAACCCTCCTACGTTCAAGTCAAAACCACTTATATCAAATACAAACAGCAACTCCAACACTGATCCCTGTAGGACCCCAATGGATACAGACACGAGGCCAAAACTGAACAGTAAGAGAGGTGGTCTCTCAAATGCCCTCAATACTTAAAGCACAGCATTTATGTTCAACTCCTATTATAATAAAGGATAGCATTTCATGAGCCTTCTTAATCACTTGCTGTACCTGTATACTTGTGTTTGGTGACTCACACTAGAACATCTAGATGACAGTGAGAAAACTTCAGTCGGAAGCAATTGTGCTAAACTTGAATAAAGGTCATTATGAAATAATGAGTGCAGAGTTGGCAGGAGTGGACTAGGAAAGGAAATTAGCAGAAAAAGGTGACGAACGAACAATGACATAAGTTGAAAAAAGTTCGTGACTCAACAAAAAAAATGTACCCCAGTGACAAAAGAAGGATTCTAAGAAAGGGAATAATACAATGGTTGATGAAACAAGTTAAGGATAGTACCAAATTTAAAAGACATACAACATTGCAAAGATTAGTGAAAGGCAGAGGAATGGTTAAATTTTAACTCCCAAAAGATGACTAAACAACAAAAAAAAGGACATCAATAGCTTGTCTAAATATATAAAAAAGGAAGAGAGATCAAACGGAACACTGACCATCTGAATGAGGCGGAGTAAATATAATGGGGAACCAGGAAATGCGAGAGGACTTAATTACTTTGCATCAGTCTTCACAATTGAAGATACCAAATTTACTAAATAATCAAAAGAGTGGGGATGGTAGAAGGAAGTAAATACAATAATAATTTGTTTGTCTTTCCAATGGAAAACAACAGTATAGATTGTGTCAAAAGGGTGGAAGACTGAAATATTAGAGCAAGGACAATGTATCTAGCAGCTTCAACTCCAAAACCTCAAGTAAAACTGAAAGCAAGACTACAACCCAGGCTCTGTGAGCACTTGACTCCATTCACTCATGCTTTTGTCTACTTCAAAAATAAAACCCCAACCTTTTCTGACATCTCAGCATCATTCTACAATACCCCTCAGAGGGAGAGGGAGAGAGAGAGGGGGGGGGGGGTGGGGGGGGGAGAAGAGAGAGAGAAGGGGGGGGGAAAAAGAGAGAGAGCGAGAGAGAGCGAGAGAGAAGCGAGAGCGAGCGAGAGCGAGAGCGAGCGAGAGCGAGCGAGAGCGAGCGAGAGCGAGCGAGAGCGAGCAGAGAGGGGGAGAGAGCAGAGGGGGGGAGAGAGAGAGGGGGGGAGAGAGAGAGGGGGGGAGAGAGAGAGAGGGGGGGAGAGAGAGAGGGGGGAGAGAGAGAGGGGGGGAGAGAGAGAGGGGGGGAGAGAGAGAGGGGGGGAGAGAGAGAGGGGGGGAGAGAGAGAGGGGGGGAGAGAGAGAGGGGGGGGAGAGAGAGAGGGGGGGAGAGAGAGAGGGGGGGAGAGAGAGAGGGGGGGAGAGAGAGAGGGGGGGGAGAGAGAGAGGGGGGGAGAGAGAGAGGGGGGGAAGAGAGAGAGGGGGGGAAGAGAGAGGGGGGGGAGAGAGAGAGGGGGGGGAGAGAGAGGGGGGGGAGAGAGGGGGGGGGAGAGAGAGAGGGGGGAGAGAGAGAGGGGGGGGAGAGAGAGAGGGGGGGAGAGAGAGAGGGGGGGAGAGAGAGAGGGGGGGGAGGAGAGAGAGGGGGGGGAGAGAGAGAGAGAGGGGGGGGAGAGAGAGAGAGGGGGGGAGAGAGAGAGAGGGGGGGAGAGAGAGAGGGGGGAGAGAGAGAGAGGGGGAGAGAGAGAGAGGGGGGGGGAGAGAGAGAGAGAGAGAGAGAGAGAGAGAGAGAGAGAGAGAGAGAGAGAGGGGGAGGAGAGAGAGAGAGAGAGAGGGGGGAGAGAGAGAGGAGGAGAGAGAGAGAGGGGGGAAGAGAGAGAAAAGAGAGAGGGGGGAGAGAGAGAGAGAGGGGGGGGAAGAGAGAGAGAGAGAGAGAGAGAGAGAGAGAGAGAGAGAGAGAGAGAGAGAGAGAGAGAGAGAGAGAGAGAGGGGGGGGGGGAGAGAGAGAGAGAGA